>NC_060183.1:78072878-78155378 GCF_021184085.1 Oncorhynchus gorbuscha | reverse complement strand
TGAAAGCTGACGTTGATCTGAAACACCTAGTGCTCATTAACTGAATCACATAGAAATTAAGACAACCTTGAGTTAGTCCCAAATGGCACCCTATTCCCTACATAGTGCACTACTTTGTACCAGACCACTATGGGTCCTGGTCAAAAGTAGTGCACTACATATGGAATAGGGTTCCATTTGGGATGCATCCTTGACACTATGGAGCTGTGGGGCTGGCTGGAGAGGAACAGGAAGTTGAGAGGGGGAAAGGGGAGGGGGCAGGCAAGCAATCGCATCAGGGCATAATTGATCTATTTTCGTCTGCATAAGTGTAAATGAGCGCTGCGAAGTACATCTTTTCTTAAACTGTCGCGCCCTGATCTGTTTCACCTGTCCGTATACTTGTCTCCACCCCCTCTAGGTGTTGCCCATCTTCCCCACTTATCCCCTGGGTATTTATACCTGTGTTTTCTGTTTGTCTGTAGGCGAGTTCGTCTTGTTTGTCAAGCTTACTTTTTCCCTGCCTCGCTTTTTCTTGTCCTCCTGGTTTTTGACCCTTGCCTGTCCTGACCTGTACCCACCCGCCTGACCACTCTGCCTACCCTGACCCTGAGCCTACCTGCCATCCTGTACCTTTGTTCCACCTCTGGATTATTGACCTCTACCTACCCTGACCCTGAGCCTACCTGCCTTGACCTGTTGTTTGCCTGCCCCTGGTGTTACAATAAACATTGTTACTTCATACAGTCTGCACTTGGGTCTTACCTTGATTCCTGATTCTTGGAACAATTCTGTCGATTATCAAAAGAGTTCACAAGACACCAAACTCTGTGGTCATTTGCAAAACAGTAAATGTAGTTGCCTTCTCAAAACATAAATACATTCATCAAAATATATAATACAGTCAAAAGAACATGACTGTCTGCAAAAAATATTACCATACTTATCTCGAGTCCAAGCAGACAAAACAGAAATTGAGTCTGTCTTTTAAAAATCCCAGTAGATCAATGAAACATTTTTGCAGTCGCTAAATCAAGACGATCAAAATTGGAAGTAAAAGTGTCCAAAGGTGCAGAATTATTACTTTCCTTTTATGCATATTTCACCAGACAATTTCATACTCATCAAATCGAATATTATTCCTAAAAAAAAGAAGGAATTTCTGTGTAGGATTAATTCTTTGTTATCATCACAATCCACGTCCATGTATTCAATACATAGGCTGGTTTACTCATTGTTTTGTAGATGTTCCATTGGCGCACAGAAACACAATCCCACAATATACATTTTTATATTTCTATTTAAAGTTTTGCAAAAGGTGGTCTTAGTCAAGTACTAAGGCAAAAGAAAAAATGATCAGAAGTTCTGTAAATGCATTTGAGCATTGCTGTCCCTGCTATAGATACGTTTCAACACAGATCCAAAATTACTTGTACGAGAAACTGTAATATGGCCGTTATTTGCTTGGCTGTCGCCAGGCTTCTAGCAGAAGAGTTGAACAGATATTAAACAGTCAGCTCAGAAAGAAAAGTTGATTCTCCAATGGCACCCTATTCCCTACATAGTGCACTACTGTTGACCAGAATGGCACCCTATTCCCTACATAGTGCACTACTGTTGACCAGAATGGCACCCTATTCCCTATATAGTGCACTACTGTTGACCAGAATGGCACCCTATTCCCTATATAGTGCACTACTGTTGACCAGAATGGCACCCTATTCCCTACATAGTGCACTACTGTTGACCAGGGCCCATAGAGAATATAAAGGGAATGGGTGTCATTCGGTAAGCAGAGAGTGAGTGATGGTTGCCAGAGTAATTCCATCCAAAACGGCTTCAGGTGTAATCAGTGAACAAACAGCTCTTTGACTCCTCTTGTATTTAGCTTCTTTTTTTTAGCCTTAGGTTGGCGTCAAGCTAGCCAGAGTTTCCAATGGGGTACTATGGGGTACTATGGGGTACAAAGGGGTACAATGGGGTACTATGGGGTACAATGGGGGTACAATGGGGTACTATGGGGTACTATGGGGTACTGTGGGGTACTATGGGGTACTATGGGGTACTATGGGGTACTATGGGGTACAATGGGGTACTATGGGGTACTATGGGGTACAATGGGGTACAATGGGGTACTATGGGGTACTATGGGGTACAATGGGGTACTATGGGGTACAATGGGGTACAATGGGGTACTATGGGGTACTACAAAAAGGTTGTGAAGTAATCAGTGTTGGGGAAGCTACTCTGAAAATATAGTTTACCAAGCGATCAATTACGTCACACTGGAAGAAGTTCAATTACACTAAAGCTAGCCTTTAAGTTTATTTAACTAAAGTTACTTTGAAAAAAGTAGTTCACTACATCCAAACTATTTTGTGAAACAGTATCATATCTGAAATGCCATAGATGACAAATTGTAAGAACAGGTCACTTTGGGGTCATATGTTAACCGAATGTGTAATTTAGCATATTAAACACAAAAATTATGTTTCAAGTGAGAATAAGGCAGGTCTGATGCCAAAACAGAAAGGAAATTCTTACCTACTTCACCCATATTTTATGATATTTTTGCAATAAAAAATTGTGTGTACTTCCAGTAGTTAGCTACACCACTACATGGCAAAAAAAGTAATTAACTACTGTAAACATGACCTAATATCAACAGTCATGGATGTCAAAACAACCATGACTATATAGACACTGTCTCCAGCCCTAAAGTGAATTTCAGATCCATACATTCCTTCTATATAGTGCAGTGCTTTTGACCAGGACCAATAGGGTGCATATGACCCATAGGGTGCATTTGGGACACAGCCACAGATCCTATGAGAGAGGTCTCCTGTGTACATCATGTTTTTTTTTTAGCTGCAATGTGAATATCTGTAATGCCATTCTCTATGGAGGTACTGTATTAGTTCACATTTACAGTTCATTTCGTATCTTTAATCCCATTTAGAGTGTAATTTGGCAGAAAATCTTGAACACAATCTCTTATTTGCTAACGCAGTTTTCAGCCCGGTCTCTGCAATCTCAGCCCTAATGGCCTAAATGGTTTCCACTGACTCTACTTAAACCCTCGAAATGATGCCAAGCCAGATATGTTATATATTTATACAAGAAAAGCATGAATGTCATAATTTCTAACAAACACGTTGTCTGCTGTCAACCTTTGTAGAACACAGAGAGGCATTAGATTCTGCGATTCGAAAGACAACAAACCGGCTGCCCCGTCACTTGTTTTGGTTATCACTCTCAAATTCGTAGAAAGGACTGACCATCCATGAGCTCCAAATTATAGTTAAAAAGGTTTTTTGAAGCTATACAGTGTTTGTTTATAATTTCATTGTTTACAAACAATGGAGTAAAACAAATGTATATTTTGGGTTTGGTTAATAACTAAGCTCATGAGGCATTTACAAGTTATATTCTCCAAGAATCAATGGCTAAATATAATTACCCCAAGCAGCATAAAAATATTCCCACATACTGTATTGCAACTGTCTGAAGGCATTCATCTCTAAGATCTCTGCATCTGATTACTCCAACGCAATCCAAATGTAATCAGATGTAAAGCTGGGGTCCTTGATCAAATCAGAGGCTGTACCATTCTGAGAAAACATCTCAGCTCCCAGCATCCATTCCAGCAGAACCATTTACACTGAACAGCTGTGGAGACCCGGTTATACATTAGCTGTGCTTGATACCGAGCTTGCCTGACACAATGGAGATAATGGAATAGTCCCAAACAGTGCAAACATTTCTTCTAATCCTCAGAGTAGGAATGCTGATATAGGATATATTTTGCATCACAATGATTCAGATGATATAGACAAGGGGGATCTGGTACTAGATCAGCACTCCTACCCCAAGAATATAGACAAGGAGGATCTGGTACTAGATCAGCACTCCTACTCCAAAAATATAGACAATGAGGTTATGGTACTAAATCAGCACTGCTACTCCAAGACGCTTTTTGAATATGGACACACAGGAGCGGACTGGGACCAAAAATAGGCCAGGGCATTTCTAACACACTTGCCCATTTTTTCCTTGAGGCGCCGAGGGGATGGCTGCTGTTTTATGGGCTCCTAACCAAAGGTTCTGTTGTTTGTAACTAATTTTGTACATAATGTTGCTGCTACAGTCTCTTATGACCGAAAAGAGCTTCTGGATAATAGAACAACGATTACTCACCTCGAAATGGACTAATATTTTTTCTTTAATGAGTCCGACGCGAAGGATATACTGCTTCTCCGAGACCAGGCAGAAAAAATTATGTCATTCATGTGAATAAAAGATGGAAATACAGAGGGCGGAGATCGGGGTGTCTTGTGAGAATTCGTTGGGGGGGGGGTTAAATGCCTCTACCATCCATTCTATTGGCCAACGTGCAATCACTGGAAAATAAACTGGATGATCTCCGTTCGAGACTATCCTACCAACAGGACATTAAAAACTGTCATACCTTATGTTTCGCCGAGTCGTGGCTGACCGACAACACAAATAATATACAGTTGGCTGGGTTTTCCGTGCATCGGCAGGGCAGAACAGCTACTTCTGGTAAGACAAGTGGTGGGCATGTATGTCTATTTGTCAATAACAGCTGCTGCTCGATGTCTAATATTAAGGAAGTCTCAAGGTATTGCTCGCCTGTGGTAGAGTACCTCATGATGAGCTGTACATTACACTATCAACCAAGAGAGTTTTCATCTTTGTTTTTTGTAGCCATCTATTTATCACCACAAATGGATGCTGGTACTAAGACCACACTCAACGAGCTGTATAAGGAAATAAGCAAACAGGAAAATGCTAATCCAGAAGCGATGCTCCTAGTGGCTGGGGACTTTTCTGCAGGCAAACAAATCCATTTACCTCATTTCTACCAGCATGTCAACTGCAACCAGATGTAAAAAAAAACTCTACCTCACCCTCCATTTGGTAAATATGACTATAATTCTATCCTCCTGATTCCTGGTTACAAGCAAAAACTAAAGCAGGAAGTACCAGTGACTCGCTCAATACGGAAGTGGTCAGATGAAGCGGATGCTACGCTAGAGGACTGTTTTGCTAGCACAGACTAGAATATGTTCCAGGATTCATCCAATGGCATTGAGGAGTATACCACCTCAGTCACCGGCTTCATCAATAAGTGCATTGTTGATGTCATCCCCGTACATATCCCAACCAGAAACCATGGATTACAGGCAACATCCGCACTAAGCTAAAGGCTAGATTTGCTGTTTTCGAGGAGCTGGATACTACTCCGGACGCTTGTAAGGAATCCTGCTATGACATCAGATGAACCATCAAACAGGCAAAGCGGCAATACAGGACTATGATTGAATCGTACTTCACCGGCTCTGACGTTCGTCGGATGTGGCAGGGCTTGCAAACTATTACATACCACAAAGGGAAACCCAGCAGTGAGCTGCCCAGTGACGTGAGCCTACCAGAAGAGCTCAATTACTTTTATGTTCGCTTTGAGGCAAGCAACGCTGAAGCCTGAATGAAAGCATCAGCTGTTCCGGATGACTGTGTTTTCACGCTCACCGTAGCTGATGTGAATAAGACCTTTAACCGGGTCAACATTCACACGGCCGCGGGGCCAGACAGATTACCAGGACATGTACTCAGAGTATGCGTGAACCAACTGACAGGTGTCTTCACTGATATTTTCATCCTCTCCCTGATCGAGTCTGTAATACCTAGCACTCACGTCGGTAGGCTCACATCAACATCATTGTCCACAATCTCAATCGCAGTCCACACTGACATTTCCTACCTGCACAAAAGGAACACCTATGTGAGAATGCTGTTCATTGACTACAGCTAAGCGTTCAACACAATAGTGACCCATAAAGCTCATCAATAAGCTAAGGACCCTGGGACTAAACACCTCCCTCTGCAACTGGATCCTGGACTTCCTGACGGGTCACCCCAGGTGGTAATGGTAGGCAACAACACATCTGCCTCCTGTACTCCCTGCTCACCCACGACTGTGTGGCCAAGCACGACTCCAACACCATCATTAAGTTTGCTGATGACACGACAGTGGTAGGCCTGATCACCAACAATGATGAGACAGCCTATAGGGAGGAGGTCAGAGACCTGGCAGTGTGGTGCCAGGACAACAATCTCTCCCTCAACATGAGCAAAACAAAGGAGATGATCGTGGACTACAGGAAAAGGAGGGCCGAAACACGCCCCCATTCACATCGACGGGGCTGTAGTTGAGCGGGTCGAGAGTTTCAAGTATCTTGGTGTCCACATCACCAACAAACTATCATGGTCCAAACACACCAATAAGGTGTGGGCATGAAGAGGGCATGACAACACCTTTTCCCCCTCAGGAGACTGAAAAGATTTGGCATGGGTCCCCAGATCCTCAAAAAATTATACAGCTGACCGGTTGCATCACCGCCTGGTATGGCAACTGCTCGGCATCCGACCACAAGGTGCTACAGAGGGCAGTGCGTATGGCCCAGTATGTCACAGGGACCAAGCTTCCTGCCATCCAGGACCTATATACTAGGCGGTGTCAGAGACAGGCCCAAAAAATGATCAAAGACTCGTCACTCCAGCCACCATGGGTAATAAACTGTTCTCTCTGCTACCGCACGGCAAGCGATACCGGAGCGCCAAGTCTAGGTCCAAAAGGCTCCTTAACAGCTTCTACCCCCCCAGGGCATAAGACTGCTGAACATTTAATCAAATGGCCACCAGACTATTACATTGTCTCCCCCATTTGTGTTTACACTGCTGCTACTCGTTGTTTATTATCCATGCATAGTCACTTCACCACTACATAGATGTACAAATTACCTCAACTAACCTGTACCCCGTACACTGACTCAATACGGTACCCCTGTATATAGCCTCATTATTGTTATTTTATTGTTTTCCTTCTTATTACATTTTTTACTTTAGTTTATTTAGTCAATCATTTCTTAACTCTATTTCTTGAACTTGTTTGAAGGCTTGTAAGAAAGCATTTCACGGTAAGGTCTACTATACCCGTTGTTTTCGGGAAAACATGTGACAAATAAAATTAGATTTGATTAGATATTTATTAGACAAATAATGATCATATCCCTCTGGACTAAAGATGGACCAGCCCATCTGGCATTTATTGGCAGTCCATTTCGGCAGGCCCGGGTCTGCAGCTGTGGAGCCATTTCAGAGATTGTCCTCCAGAGCTCCCCACACATGGAGTGTGAATGAAATGTAATTAGCATTGATGACACAGCTGCAGGGTGTCTGTTGGAGTGTAAAACACATTCTGATGAAGTTACAGCCTTTCTTTGTTCTCTTCTCACAGCCAAACTGCATGCTTTGGTTTGGAGCTCACATTACTGTAGGTACTACATAAAATCGTCTTGGGCTGCTATCAAGTTGAATAAACATGGTCTCCATGTTATTATGGTTTCACTGATGGGATAATGTTGAATCATTGGAAAAATGAATAGTTCATACATTTTATTTGGGTCTGGTTTGAACCTAGATCCTAACTACATTTCAGTCAATGTATAGTTCACAACATTCCTATCAACATTAATATTGGACGTTGTACTGACATCTCTAATTGGAGGTGGAAGAGTTTTAGCCACTTTATGTGATGTGCTTTGCTGACATTTAATAATACACATATATTGTAGTTGATAGTGATGCCCAAAGACAAGACTGGCCATAGGGCAGTTCTGGCAAATTCCCAGTGGGCCTTTCTAAATAGTTTTTTTTCACAGAATGATGATCATGCTTTGGCTAATGTGGGAAACAATGGTAAAAAAATGTTCTTGAAGATTAATCCAAGATGGCGTAGGAGTCAGACATCTTTGTCCTGTCGTGTCCCTTTTTTCGTCGCATATCCTTTAAAATATTTAGCTAAACCTCATCATCTAAATACTCTCCTGCAACCATCATCACCCAATGTGGTGTGGATCTGCTTTTTGTTCCTAAAGTATTTACTTCGGATCTGGAATCCCTCAACTGAAGCTAGCCAGCTAACTACCAGCTATCAGTCAGCAAACCATTGCCAGCGGTCATCAGCTAACCTTCAGCTCGGAAAGCTCTCGCCAGTTCGAACAACGTGACTCTAACCAGAGCATAACGGACCTGTTATTTTTATCCCCGGATTCCTACCGCAAACTGAACATTTTCATCTGGATCTTCACAACTAGCTAATCGCAATCCCGGATGACTACTCCTGGCTAGTGTTTCCATCCCAGAGCAAGCATCAATTTAACTTGAAGCTAGCCTGGCCAGGGCTCCTGTGCTACCACCAAAACATACCCCTTGGCTACAATATCAGCCTGCTAGCTACCTAGAGATACTTGGAACCCTACTAATTCCACGACTGGTCTATCGATGTCACCGCACGAAGAGGCAAAAACAGACTTACCCCCATCGCGGCGTCCCCCCGGGCCCTGGTCTGCTAACTGCTAGCTTGCCTGCCCAGTCTGCTAACTGCTAGCCCTTGCTAACTGCTTGCTTGCTAACCCGGTCTGCTAACTGCTAGCTTGCACTGGTCTACGAACTGCTAGCCTATGCTAACTGCTTGCTTGCTAACCCGGCCTCCTAACTGCTAGCTTGCACCTGGTCTACTAGCTGCAAGCTCGTTTACCTCCGGCCTACTAACTGTTAGCTTGTTAGCCTGCTAACTGTCTGAATCGTCGTGTCCCCAGCCAGCCCACTCACTGGACCCATATGTTCACTTGGCTATACATGCCTCTCTCTAAAATCAATATGTCTTGTCCATTACTGTCCTGGTTAGTGATTACTGTCTTATTTCACTGTAGAGCCTCTAGCCCTGCTCAATACGCCTTAACCAACCGTGTTGTTCCACCTCCTACATATGCGCTGACATCACCTGGTTTAAACATCTCTAGAGACTATATCTCTCTCATCATTACTCAATGCCTAGGTTTACCTCCAATGTACTCACATCCTACCTTACCTTTGTCTGTACACTATGTCTTGAATCTATGCTATTGTGTCCAGAAACCTGCTCCTTTTATTCTCTGTTCTGAACGTGCTAGACGGCCAGTTCGTATAATCTTTAGCCGTACCCTTATCCTACTTCTCCCCTGTTCCTCTGGTGATGTGGAGGTTAATCCAGGTCCTGCAATGCCTAGCTTCACTCCCACCCCCCAGGTGCTCTCATTTGTTGACTTCTGTAAATGTAAAAGCCTGCATGTTAACATTAGAAGCCTACTCCCTAAGTTTGTTTTACTCACTGCTTTAGCACACTCTGCCAACCCAGATGTCTTAGCCGTTAGAACTGTTAGAATTGCCAAAGGGGGCGGTGTTGCAATCTACTGCAAAGATAGCCTGCGGAGTTCTGTATTACTTTCTAAGTCTGTACCCAAACAATTTGAGCTTCTACTTCTAAAAATTCACCTTTCCAGAAATAGAAGTCCAGAAGTCTCTCACTGTTGCCGCTTGCTATAGACCTCCCTCTGCCCCCAGCTGTGCCCCCCGATACTATATGTCTATATGTGAACTGATTGCCCCTCATCTATCTTCTGAGCTCGTGCTACTAGGTGACCTAAACTGGGACATGCTTAACACCCCGGCCATCCTACAAACTAAGCTTGATGCCCTCAATCTCACACAAATGATCAATGAACCGACCAGGTACAACCCCAAATCAGTAAACACGGGCACCCTCATAGATGTCATCCTAACTAATTCGCCCTCCAAATACACCTCAAATACTGCCTCATTGCCTGCATCCATAATGGGTCTGCAACCAAATGACCACCCCACATCACTGTCAAACGCTCCCTGAAACACTTCTGCGAGCAGGCCTTTCTAATCGAACTGGCTGGGGTATCCTGGAATGACATTGATCAAAGACTCGTCACTCCAGCCACCATGGGTAATAAACTGTTCTCTCTGCTACCGCACGGCAAGCGGTACCGGAGCGCCAAGTCTAGGTCCAAAAGGCTCCTTAACAGCTTCTACCCCCCCAGGGCATAAGACTCATCCCGTCAGTAGATGCTAAATCCAAGCTCTCGGGTTACTGTTATGTACCCAGAGAGGGGGGATGGTGTTCAGAATAGACAGACTCGGGAAGGGTCATGCTTGGTACCTGTAAAAGTGAATGGTAAAAGTCTTACTGCAATGATTGACACCGGCAGTTCCCTGTCATTGATCAGAAAAGGTAATGTACCTGTTAATGACATTGATTATGGTCATCAGACACTGATCCAATGTGTCCATGGTGACCAGTCACAGCAGCCCACAGCTGAGCTCACAGTTGAGATTCAGGGTCAGAAATACCTCCTCAAAGTTGGGGTAATGGAGAAGCTACCTTTTGAGATGATTTTGGGGAGGGATGTGCCAGTACTCTCTGATCTGTTGGGAAGTGTGGGGGTCAGCTATATGAGCAGTCAGTTTGCCAGTCTGATGTTCAGATGGCATGTTCAGTTGTCACTCGTGCCCAGGCCAAAGCTGGTTTACAACCTCTGCCTGACTTGTGTGATAGTCTGTGCGAGGGGGGAACCAAAGGGCCCAGAAAGTCACGCCGCCAGCGGCGTCTTGAGAAGTATGTGGGAACCCCTGTACCTGTTGCTGATGTGTCTGGGTTAGAGGTGCAATGGGATGTTCCACAAAATTTTGCTACACTGCAGAAGTCTGACGCAACCTTGAAATGTTTGTTTGACAAGGCCTTAGCTGGGGACAGTCAATCTTCATGTGGGGGGATTTACACAGTAGACAACCACATACTCTACCTTGGGTCAGAGGCAGATAGCAGGAAGTTGGTGGTGCCATCTACCTGTAGACCACTTGTTCTCAACCTTGCACATACAGTTCCATGGGCAGGCCATCTAGGGCAACATAAGACATATCTTAGGCTAGGCTCCCGTTTCTTTTGGCCCTCCATGTATACTGATGTACAAAAATACTGCAAATCATGCCCCACGTGCCAGAAAACCAGTGCTGTCCGTAGGTCTGAAAGGGCTCCTCTATGTTCACTGCCTGTTATCTCTACCCCATTCAAGAGAATTGCAATGGACATTGTTGGACCCTTGGAGAAGAGTAGTGCAGGTTACAAGTATATATTGGTGATCTGTGACTATGCCACCCGGTTCCCAGAAGCCTTCCCACTCCGTTCCATAACCACTCCAAAAATAATCAGTGCTCTTGTTCAGCTCTTCTCTCATGTAGGAATCCCAGATGAAATCCTGATGGACCAAGGGACAAACTTCACCTCGCGACTGATTGTTCAACTCCACCGACAGCTGGGCATTAAAGGCTTGAGGACTACTCCCTACCATCCCCAAACGGATGGGCTTGTAGAGAGATTCAATCAAACGCTCAAGAACATGTTGAGGAAGTTTGTGGCTGACACTGGTAGAGACTGGGATAAGTGGTTACCCTTTCTGCTTTTTGCTTACAGGGAGGTGCCTCAGGCATCGACAGGTTTCTCGCCATTCGAACTCCTCTATGGATGGCCAGTGCAAGGACCACTGGACCTGCTGAAGAAGTGCTGGGAAGGTTCCCCAGTAGCTACCTCAGGACAGGGGATTGTCCAGTATGTCCTCCAGATGCGAGACAGGTTGGAACGGTACCGAGAGGAAGCTAGCGCAAACCTTCAGCAAGCCCAGAAGGCCCAGAAGAGCGGCTATGACCAGCACGCTCGCCACAGAAAGTATGAGCCAGGACAGAAAGTCCTGCTCCTCCTTCCCTCGTCTACCAGCAAGCTCCTTGCACAATGGCAAGGACCGTACCTAATCGGGAGGAAGATGGGCCCAGTGACCTACGAGGTGCTGCACCCGGACAAGGGTAAGAAAAAGCAAATCTACCATGTGAACCTTCTCAAGGCCTGGGAGGAGAGAGAGGAACTCTCCAAAGGAAAGTCCTTTCTGGTCCGCAGAGTAGAAGAGGATGAGTCGGATGGGGTCACAGAGGCATGGAAAGAACGAGCAGAAGTCATACTGGCTCACCTGGAAGAAGACAAGCAAGATGAGCTGAAGCAGCTGTTTGGCAAGTATCCGGCCCTCTTCAGTCAGAGACCAGGAAGAACCAAAGTCCTAGAACACGTCATTCGTTTGAAACCTGGCCAGAACCCTGTCCGCCAGCATCCTTACCGTGTGCCTGAGAGGCTGGTGGTAGCCCTCAAGGAAGAGGTCCACACCATGATAGAGATGAATGTTGTCGAGCCATCTTCAAGTGAATGGAG
Source organism: Oncorhynchus gorbuscha (assembly GCF_021184085.1). NCBI lineage: Eukaryota > Metazoa > Chordata > Actinopteri > Salmoniformes > Salmonidae > Oncorhynchus > Oncorhynchus gorbuscha. Next base: position 78,143,212 of record NC_060183.1, on the reverse strand, counting down.
CAGCCCTATTGTCATTGTCCCAAAGAAGGATGGCTCTTTGCGCGTCTGCATGGACTTCCGTAAGGTGAATGCCATCTCCCAGTTTGATGCCTATCCCATGCCCCGCATTGACGACTTACTGGAGAGAATAGGTAGAGCTCATTACAACACCACATTGGATCTCTGCAAAGGGTACTGGCAGGTGCCCCTGGATGAACAATCCAAGGCCTACACTGCATTCCGGACGCCAATGGGCCTGTTCCAGTTCAAGGTCATGCCGTTTGGCCTTCATGGGGCCCTGCGACTTTCCAGAGGCTGATGGACAAGGTCCTCCAGGACTGTGACGATTACTGTGCTGCTTACTTGGACGACGTGGTGATCTACAGCCACTCCTGGGAGGAGCACATACAGCATCTTAGCAGAGTCCTGGGGAAGATTCATGAAGCAGGCCTCACGCTTAACCTCCTGAAGTGTGAGTGGGCGAAACAGGAGACAAAGTACCTGGGTTACCAGCTGGGTAAGGGTGAAGTTCGGCCTCAGGTGGAGAAAGTGGAGTCCATCAGGAATAGCCCTCAACCCAGAACCAAGAAACAGGTGAAGTCCTTCCTAGGTCTGGCAGGGTGGTACCGGAGATTCATTCCACAGTTTTCGACCATCGCTGTCCCTCTGACCAACCTCACTTCGAAGGGGGCTAGCAACCCTGTGAAGTGGACTGAGGAGTGTGAGGAAGCCTTCATGACACTGAAAAACCGACTGTGCTCATTCCCTCTTCTCCAGACCCCTGATTTTCAGAAGAGATTTCTCGTGCAGGTGGACGCTTCGGCTGTAGGAATTGGAGCTGTACTGGCCCAAGGGGAGCCAAGAGAAGAGCTTCCTGTGCTGTACCTGAGTCGGAAGCTGTTGCCCAGGGAAACCAGGTATTCTACAATCGAAAAGGAGTGCCTGGCTATAAAGTGGGCCCTAGATAGCCTCCGTTACTACCTTCTTGGGAGGGAATTTGACCTGCACACGGACCACAGAGCACTGACCTGGATCCAGACCATGAAGGACCGGAATTCTCGTGTGACCAGGTGGTATCTGGAGCTCCAGCCCTTCAGGTTCTGTGTCCGTCACAAGGCAGGAAAAGAGAACGTTACTGCGGACTACCTATCAAGGCTCCCGTACATGGTCGCTTCAGGAGAGGAGGAAGGTAATGTGACGTAGAAGTCCGTCACTGGCCGCGGGCAGCATTTGGTTCTTTAACGCACACACATATTCTTCACTCCTCCCTGCGCCATTATAAGATAAGTTAACAATGTGGGTCGACACACAAATTAACTTCTGTCTTGGTGCATGCATTTCACACCTGTCAGTGTTCATATTTGAGAGATACAATAATTATTATACTTATCAATGTTGTGGATGAGCGCATTGTTTGTTTGTTCTGTTCCTCTCTCTCCATCTCTGTAGCTTCCGGGTATGCTGGAAAAGGACCCGAGCTAAGGGAATTGGGTTGGCTTTATAGTGCCTGTCCCAAATGGCTCAGTAATGCATATGGGCTTATTGAAAGATATTGTCAGTAGTGATGTAATGTTGTAAATGTTATGTTGTGATATTGTTTAAAACCGTGTTGCAATGTATATCCTTTAGTATGTGTAGTTCATGGAAAATGTAGGTTTGTTTTGTTAATTGATTAATTAATTAGGGTTAATTGTTCTGAGGGGAGGGGCTAGCCCTACAAAAGGAGCCTCTCTTTCAGTCATGGGGAGGTTTTTGTTTTGGATTGAGCTGTGGATGGAGCAGCATTGTTTTTCAGCTGTCCCATAAGGTAGACGTTGATGGCAGTACTGTTGTTTTTTTGTTCCGGAATCACTTGTAAATAAACACCTTTGCACAGAAGAACTTTTGCGGTTCCGCCATCTTTTTATTTTGATAGAGGTTAGGTTATCCAGTTTAGCCTTCTGGCCTACTCTACGTGACAATCGAATAGCCCTCGTGATATGCAACTTTTCATGGAAGTTAGGAACAAATATACACAGGCAGTTAGAAAAGCCTAGGCAAGCTTTTTCAAACAGAAATTTGCATCCTGTAGTACTAACTCAAAAAAGTTCTGGGACACTGTAAAGTCCATGGAGAATAAAAGCACCTCCTCCCAGCTGCCCACTGCTCTGAGGCTAGGAAACACTGTCACCACCGATAAATCCACTATAATTTAGAATTTCAATAAGCATTTCTCTACGACAGACCTTGATCAGCTATTGAAAGCGAATTGGGACATGAAAATATATCAGCTTAAACAAAATATAGATCTTTGGAAAACTCTGCCTATCTCCTTGGTTGGTCGTATAAACGCTATTAAAATGGTTGTCCTACCCAGGTTTCTTTACCTCTTCCAATGTCTACCCAATTTCATACCACAAAGCTATTTTAAGAAACTGGATTCAATAGTAACTCCATTTTTATGGGATAACAAGGCAGCCAGAATTTCAAAGAAGCATTTATGCAAGTACAAAATAGAGGGGGGCTTTGGACTTCCTCACTTTAAACTGTATTATTGGGCTGCTAATCTGAACATTGTGTCTTTCTGGAGGGAAAGTTTACCTGCGATGAGACAGAAGGATATGCCTGCATGGCTTTTGATTGAGCAGGCCTCCTGTCAACGTTCCTCACTCACTGCACTTGTTAATAGCCCATCATATGTGAAGAAATCCACTTATGACTCTAACCCAGTCATTTGTCATACGCTTAGGATCTGGAAACAGATTAGGTATTGTCTTAATATACCCACTGTATACATTGACAGCCCGATTTGCCTGAATCATGCTTTCCACAGTGGAGGGAGAAGGGGCTCACAACAATTGGTAATCTATACATAGATGGTCAGTTAGCTTCATTTCAACAATTACAGGGAAAGTTCAACATGCCAACAACACATTTTTTCAGATAACTCCAAATCAGGAATTTTGTAAGGACACATATCCCACAGTATGGCATGAAGCCAAATAGTCCTACATTAGATAGCTTGATCCTTGTCAAACCCCATTCAAAAGGGTCGGTCTCTAGACTGTATGATATTATATTATTATTATTATGTGCTACAGGCCCACATAGAGGTATCCACAGACACCATTAAAAGGGCTTGGGAACAAGAAAGGACTGGGAAGAAGCTCTCGGGAATATAAACCACAGTTCAGTGAATGCCAGACACAACCTTACATTTACATTTACATTTAAGTCATTTAGCAGACGCTCTTATCCAGAGCGACTTACAAATTGGTGCATTCACCTTATGACATCCAGTGGAACAGTCACTTTACAATAGTGCATCTAAATCTTAAAGGGGGGGGGGTGAGAAGGATTACTTTATCCTATCCTAGGTATTCCTTAAAGAGGTGGGGTAAAGTTGAACCTTGTACAGTTTAAGGTGATACACAGGTTACATTACTCAAAAGTAAAACTGCATAAAATATTCCCGGACACCTCACCACTGTGTGAGAGTTGCAAGCAGGATAAGGGGACGTTGACCCACTTATTCTGGACATGTCCTAAGTTACATGTTTACTGGGCTCTCATTTTTGATTATTTATCTCGAGCCTTTGATAGCGTTCTAGCCCCAGACCCATTGACCGCTCTGTTTGGTACAGTTGATGGGAATAACCACGAAGGGAAAGCTGTCTCTCTTTGTACTCTATTAGCCAAAAGGCTCATATTGCAATTTTGGAAACTGGAGACTGTACCTACCTTTGAAATGTGGTTATGGGATTTAGGGAATGTAATACATATGAAAAAGATTCGATACAATACCTCCAATAGAAGTCCAATGTTTTACAAAATATGGCAGCCGATACTGGATAAATGGTCTTGTCCCGCTTCATAACTGGGCTGACGATCTGCTGCTACACTGTGCTGTACTCCACTCAATATTTATTTTTAGCTGAACTACACTGCTTGTAATGACTATATGCTGTCTTCTTATACATGTACCACCTAATAGGATTTAGTTTTATTTTGTATATGTGTGAGTTAAGTTTTGTTTTGTCCTCTAAATTGGCCATCCCATTCAACAGTACAATGAATGTCATTGTTAGTATTGCTGTCTTTTCTATTTGATTTTTTATTGTAAAATAATGAACATATTATATATTTTTTAAGTAAAAAAGCATTTCTCTACGGCTGGCCATGCTTTCCACATGGCTACCCCTACCCCGGTCAACTGCCCGGCACCCTCCACAGCAACCCGCCAAAGCCCCCACCATTTCTCCTTTACCCAAATCCAGATAGCCGATGTTCTGAAAGAGCTGCAAAATCTGGACCCCTACAAATCAGCCGGGCTAGACAATCTGGACCATCTCTTCCTAAAATTATATGCCGAAATTGTTGCAACCCCTATTACTAGCCTGTTCAACCTCTCTTTCGTATCATCTGAGATTCCCAAAGATTGGAAAGCTGCCGCGGTCATCCCCCTCTTCAAAGGGGTTGACACTCTAGACCCAAACTGCTACAGACCTATATCTATCCTACCCTGTCTTTCTAAGGTCTTCGAAAGCCAAGTTAACAAACAGATCACTGACCATTTCGAATCCCACCATACCTTCATCGCTATGCAATCTGGTTTCAGCGCTGGTGCACCTCAGCCACGCTCAAGGTTCTAAACGACATCATAACCGCCATCGATAAGAGACATTACTGTGTAGCCGTATTCATCGACCTGGCCAAGGCTTTCGACTCTGTCAATCACAACATTCTTATTGGCAGACTCGACAGCCTTGATTTCTCAAATGATTGCCTCGCCTGGTCACCAACTACTTCTCTGATAGTGTCATATATTGTCTTGTCCTTGTGCTTTCCCTTCTGTTCGTTTCCCCCTGCTGGTCTTATTAGGTTCGTTCCCTCTTTCTATCCCTCTCTCTCCCCCTCCCTCTCTCTCTTCTCTCTATCGTTCTGTTCCTGCTCCCAGCTGTTCCTCATTCTCCTAACTCACTCATTTACTCTTTTCACACCTGTCCCCTATTTTGCCCTCTGATTAGAGCCCCTATTTCTCCCCTTGTTTTCCGCTTCTGTCCTTGTCGGATCCTTGTATGATGTTCGCTGTTCTGTGTCCTGGTCTCGCCCTGTCGTGTTTTGTCTTCTTCAGATGCTGCGTGTGAGCAGGTGTCTTAGTCTGCTACGGTCGGTGCCTTCCCTAAGCAACCTGCAGTCTATGGTCGAGTCTCCAGTCAGTCCTCGCTACTACGAGTGGATTTAAGTTTTTCCTGTTTTGTTTTCTCCTTTTTTTATCCAGGAGTATTACTTTTGTCTTATACTGGAATAAAGACTCTGTTTTCGTTAAGTCGCGTTTGGGTCCTCATTCACCAGCATAACAGATAGAGTCCAGTGTGTCAAATTGGAGGGCCTGTTGTCTGGACCTCTGACAGTCTCTATGGGTGTGCCACAGGGTTAAATTTTCGGGCCGACTCTCTTTCTGTGTACATCAATGATGTTGCTCTTGCTGCTGGGGATTCTCTGATCCACCTCTACGCAGACGACACCATTCTGTATACTTCTGGCCCCTTCTTGGACACTGTGTTAACTAACCTCCAGACGAGCTTCAATGCCATACAACTCTCCTTCCGTGGCCTCCAACTGCTCTTAAACGCAAGTAAAACAAAATGCATGCTTTTCAATTGATCGCTGCCTGCACCTGCTCGCCCGTCCAGCATCACTACTCTGGACGGCTCTGACTTAGAATATGTGGACAACTACAAAACCTGGTTTGACTGTAAACTCTCCTTCCAGACTCACATTAAACATCCAATCCAAAATGAAATATAGAATCGGCTTCCTATATCGCAACAAAGCATCCTTCACTCATGCTGCCAAACATACCCTCGTAAAACTGACCATCCTACCAATCCTCGACTTCGGTGATGTCATCTATAAAATAGCCTCCAACGCTCTACTCAACAAACTGGATGCAGTCTATCACAGTGCCATCCGTTTTGTCACCAAAGCCCTATACACTACCTACCATTGCGACCTGTACACTCTCGCTCCTGCCTTATCTCAGCTCACTGGTCACCATAGCAGCACCCACTCGTAGGTACTGCTCCAGCAGGTATATCTCACTGGTCACCCCCAAAGCCAATTCCTCCTTTGGTCGTCTTTCCTTCCAGTTCTCTGCTGCCCATGACTGGAACGATTGACAAAAATCTCTGAAGCTGGAGACTCACATCTCCCTCACTAGCTTTAAGCACCAGCTGTCAGAGCAGTTTATAGATCACTGCACCTGTACTTAGCCTGTCTGTAAACAGCCCATCTATCTACCTACCTCATCCCCATGCTGGTATTTATTTATTTTGCTCCTTTGCACCCCAGTATCTCTACCTGCACATTCATCTTCTGCCTATCTACCATTCCAGTGTTTGCTATATTGTAATTACTTCGCCACCATGGCCTATTTATTTCCTTAATTTATCTCATTTGCACTCACTGTATATAGACTTTTTGTTTTCTTTTGTTCTACTGTATTATTGACTGTATGTTTTGTTTGTTCCATGTGTAACTCTGTGTTGTTGTATGTGTCGAATTGCTACGCTTTATCTTGGCCAGGTCGCAGTTGCAAATGAGAACTTGTTCTCAACTAGCCTACCTGGTTAAATAAAGGTGAAATAAAATACATAAAAAGATGCCTGTGTCAAACAATCTGATCTTCACTCCGTCGGGAAACTGACGAGATGATGACACTAGCTGTTGAACTGTTGGCATGGAGTGCTTAATAACAGCTAGTCCCTGTGTAAAGATCTTTGTATTAGCTGTCAAAGTGTTACTACCGTTGTGACTTGACAGGAGCTTAAATAACTTATACGCTCCAGCTGACCGACAAAATCTGCATAGCACAGGCGACCGCCACGTTCTGCTGCTGCCGCATCGATGCACCACGAGACACTATAGAAAATAAGTTACAGTATAATGTATTATTACTGGTCACAAGCATGTGTGAGACCTTGTGATGTTTTAATGATCTTTTCAATGTGGAAATGTTTCAATGAACTCAAAAACAGCTGATGTTAACTTGTTAACGAGACATTATAAGGGTCTTATGAATACGATGCATTATAACAGAATTATAACAGCGTTATAGCTGTTGGCCCGCAGCGCGTGTGCAACCCGGCACTCTAATGTCTCCAAGTTTATGTCACAGAAACTTGTACTGTGGTAGGCTACAGTTGTTCTCCTCTTCTTCGATGTAGTGGCCCACAACTGTACCAAAAGCATAGCTCGTATAATCACTACTACACAATAACAATAGAACATACAGTACCTAATAGCTGTCACAATATGCTCTCCATTCAGGGATGCTGCACTGCGGCTGAGCCTGTTCCTCTCGACGTGTGTGTGTGTGTGTGTGTGTGTGTGTGTGTGTGTGTGTGTGTGTGTGTGTGTGTGTGTGTGTGTGTGTGTGTGTGTGTGTGTGTGTGTGTGTGTGTGTGTGTGTGTGTGTGTGTGTGTGTGTGTGTGTGTGTTTTTTTTGTACGAAAATAAAGAAATATATATATGCACTCAATACTGTAATTTTCTCTGGATAAGACCATCTGCTATATGACAAAAATGTAAATGTGAAAAAGGTGTGTGTGTGTGTGTGTGTGTGTGTGTGTGTGTGTGTGTGTGTGTGTGTGTGTGTGTGTGTGTGTGTGTGTGTGTGTGTGTGTGTGTGTGTGTGTGTGTGTGTGTGTGGGAGGTGTTAGGAGAGGCAGAACACATATCCATTCTAACCATTTGACAATACAATATCTATTCTATTCTATCACAGAACAAAAACAGCAATGCAACATGTAAAGTGTTGGTCCCATGTTTCAAGAGCTGAATTAAAAGATCCAAGAAATGTTCCATATGCATTAAAAGCTTCTTTCTCTCAAATTTTGAACACCAATTTGTTAACATCCTTGTTAGTGAGCATTTCTCATTTGCCAAGATAATCCATCCCCCTAACAGCTGTGGCATATCAAGAAGCTGATTAAACAGCATTACAACATTACACATGTGCACCTTGTGCTTGGGACAATAAAAGGCCACTCTAAAATGTGCAGTTTTGTCACATGACACAATACCACAGATGTCTCAAGTTTTGAGGGCTCGTGCAATTGGCATGCTGACTGCAGGAATATCCACCAGAGCTGTTGACAGAGAACTGACCATAAGTTGCCTTCAAATACCATAAGCCGGCCTCCAACGTCATTTTAGAGAATTTCGCAGTACGTCCAACCGGCCTCACAACCGCAGACCACGTGTAACCACGCCTCCACATCCGGCTTCTGCACCTTCAGGATTGTCTGAGGGGGTGCTGAGTAGTATTTCTGTCTGTAATAAAGCCCAATTGTGGGGAAAACTTATTCTGATTGGCTGTGCCTGGCTCCCCATTGGGTGGGCCTATTCCCTCCAAGGCCCACCCATGGTTGCGCCCTTGTCCAGTTATGTGAAATCTGCACATGAAATCCATCAAGATAGAACTGCCAAAGGGGAAGGAGTTGCAATCTACTGCAGAGATAGCCTGCAAAGTTCTGTCATACTTTACAGGTCTATACCCAAACAGTTTGAACTTCTAATTAAAAATGTTTACCTCTCCAGAAATAAGTCTCTCACTGTTGCCGCCTGCTATCGACCCCGCTCCTCTCCCAGCTGTGCCCTGGACACCATTTGTGAATTGATCGCCCCCCATCTAGCTTCAGAGTTCGTTCTGTTAGGTGACCTAAACTGGGATATGCTTAACACCCCAGCAGTCCTACAATCTAAGCTAGATGCCCTCATTCTTTAAAAGTAATGACGACCTGTATGCTCTAGTCGGCTGGCCCTCGCTACATATTCGTCGCCAGACCCACTGGCTCCGGGTCATCTATAAGTCTATGCTAGGTAAAGCTCCGCCTTATTTCAGTTCACTGGTCACGATAACAACACCCACCCGTAGCAGGTATATCTCACTGATCATCCCCAAAGCGTCCTCATTTGGCCACCTTTCCTTCCAGTTCTCTGCTGCCAGTGACTGGAACGAATTGCAAAAATCGCTGAAGTTGGAGACTTTTATTTCCCTCACCAACTTTAAAGATCAACTATCTGAGCAGCTAACTGATCTCTGCAGCTGTACATAGTCTATCGGTAAATAGCCCATCCAATCTTCCTATCTCATCCCCATACTGTTTTTATTTGATGTACTTTTCTGCTCTTTTGCACACCAGTATCTCTACTTGCACATCATCATCTGCTCATGTATCACTCCAGTGTTAATCTGCTAAATTGTAACTATTCGCTCCTATGGCCTATTTATTGCCTACCTCCTCAGGCCTTTTGCACACACTGTATATAGACTTTCTTTTCTCTACTGTGTCACTGACTTGTTTATTGTGTTATTGGCTTGTTTATTGTTTACTCCATGTTTACTCTGTGTTGTTGTCTGTGTCACACTGCTTTGCTTTATCTTGGCCAGGTCGCAGTTGTAAATGAGAACTTGTTCTCAACTAGCCTACCTGGTCATATAAAGGTGAAATAAAATAAATAAAAAATAGATTAGGGCCTACTGAATTAAATTTCAATTGACTGATTCCCTGATATGAACTGTTTCTCAGTAAAATCTTTGAAAATGTTGCATGTTGCATTTATATTTTTGTTCAGTATAAATTCTATAGGATATACAGTAACTCAGTCGGCTTTAAACTTACTCTTGATAGTACAATGCACAAGGTGCAATTTTGAAATGGGGTGGTGCATCATCAGTTCACCTTGTCATATTAGTCATTGCATACCTTCAGGAGCTATTTATTACTTGTCAGAAAAGTCCAGATCAACTAGCCCATGTCAGCTGTTTTTTTCATATATTTTTTTGCCCATAACTATTGTTGTAATTTCTTTTGTCACTCAAATATCACAAATACACATTAGACATGGCAAAATGGATAGAATTGCAATAAGGAAATAAGCCTGCACCAACAAGAGGGGTGTGAACAGTGTGTGTCATGAAAAGTGCTTGTGCCCATAGAAATAGACATGGCGCGTACAAGTGCATTCAGACGGGTTCGACCAATGCTGGAATGGGGGCCCAGAGTGAAAATGTTTGGGAACCTCTTGATTAGAACTATGGCTTAGAACTATGTCTTAGAGCTATGGCCTATGGCTTAGAGATTCGACGTAGAGCTATGGCTTAGAACTATGGCTTAGAGCTATGGCTTAGAGATAGGCTTAGAGCTATGGCTTAGAGATTGGCTTAGAGCTATGGCTTAGAGCTCTGGCTTAGAGCTATGGCTTAGAGATTGGCTTAGAGCTATGGCTTAGAGATTGGCTTAGAGCTATGGCTTAGAGATTGGCTTAGAGCTATGGCTTAGAGCTATGGCTTAGAGATTGGCTTAGAGCTATGGCTTAGAGCTATGGCTTAGAGCTATGGCTTAGAGCTATGGCTTAGAGATTGGCTTAGAGATATGGCTTAGAGCTATGGCTTAGAGATTGGCTTAGAGCTATGGCTTAGAGCTATGGCGTAGAGCTATGGCTTAGAGCTATGGCTTAGAGATTGGCTTAGAGCTATGGCTTAGAGCTATGGCTTATTTTATTTATTTATTTTATTTCACCTTTATTTAACCAGGTAGGCAAGTTGAGAACAAGTTCTCATTTACAATTGCGACCTGGCCAAGATAAAGCAAAGCAGTTCGACAGATACAACGACACAGAGTTACACATGGAGTAAAACAAACATACAGTCAATAATACAGTATAAACAAGTCTATATACAATGTGAGCAAATGAGGTGAGAAGGGAGGTAAAGGCAAAAAAGGCCATGGTGGCAAAGTAAATACAATATAGCAAGTAAAACACTGGAATGGTAGTTTTGCAATGGAAGAATGTGCAAAGTAGAAATAAAAATAATGGGGTGCAAAGGAGCAAAATAAATTAATTCATTAAATACAGTTGGGAAAGAGGTAGTTGTTTGGGCTAAATTATAGGTGGGCTATGTACAGGTGCAGTAATCTGTGAGCTGCTCTGACAGTTGGTGCTTAAAGCTAGTGAGGGAGATAAGTGTTTCCAGTTTCAGAGATTTTTGTAGTTCGTTCCAGTCATTGGCAGCAGAGAACTGGAAGGAGAGGCGGCCAAAGAAAGAATTGGTTTTGGGGGTGACTCGAGAGATATACCTGCTGGAGAGTGTGCTACAGGTGGGAGATGCTATGGTGACCAGCGAGCTGAGATAAGGGGGGACTTTACCTAGCAGGGTCTTGTAGATGACATGGAGCCAGTGGGTTTGGCGATGAGTATGTAGCGAGGGCCAGCCAACGAGAGCGTACAGGTCGCAATGGTGGGTAGTATATGGGGCTTTGGTGACAAAACATATTGCACTGTGATAGACTGCATCCAATTTGTTGAGTAGGATATTGGAGGCTATTTTGTAAATGACATCGCCAAAGTCGAGGATTGGTAGGATGGTCAGCTTAGAGCTCCGGCTTAGAGCTATGGCCTATGGTTTAGAGATTCTGCATAAAACTATGGATTAGAGCTATGGCGTAGAGATTTGACGTATAGCTATGGCTTAGAGCTATGGCTTAGAGCTCCAGTTTAGCACTATGGCCTATGGCTTAGAGATTCAGCTTAGAACTATGGCTTAGAGCTATGGTTTAGAGCTCTGGCTTAGAACTATGGCTTAGAGCTTTGGCTTAGAGTTATGGCCTATAGCTAGGAGCTCCGGCTTAGAGCTATGGCCTATGGCTTAGAGATTCAGCATAGAACTATGGCTTAGAGCTATGGCGTAGAGCCCTGGCTTAGAGGTCAGGCTTAGAGCTTCGGTTTAGAGCTTCAGTTTAGAGATATGGCCTAGACTTAGAGCTATGGCTTAGAGATCCAGCTTAGAGCTATGGCCTAGACTTAGAGCTATGGCTTAGAGCTCATGCATATGGAACAACAGACAGCAAATATTGACTTATCGCGGCAAACAAGCTGACACATAACGGCCTCATGGGGAAAGAAAGTGAGACCACAAAAACAAGTGCATCACAAAGACACATCATGACTTACACAGGAACCAAACCAGAGCTGGTGACGCCTCGGGGACCAGCAGAGGCCTTTCATTCACAGCATCAGAATGTTCACAGCGTACACATTTAAACACAAGCCCTGATCAAAAGGAATGCACTGTACAGGGAATAGTAGGTCATTTGGGACTCAGACGTAGTACCTGCAGATCACACAAGAACCTTCTAATGATTGAATAGCCATTATTTTTAAACCAAGCCAGGCAATTTAATAAATCAACGAATGTCCCTCTCCCATTCATGGTATATTTTTTAATAAACCGAGACTGTCTGAGTAAGAGCTTCCACAACTGCCCTGCTTTGACATCGGTTATGATCATTAGGGAACTAAGCAGTGGAAAACATTTTAAAAAGGTTTTACAACGGAAATCAAAAATGTGCATTTCTTGTAGTCCAGGTAGTCCCTCCTCGTTTAGCCCCTTTTCGTCCATTAGGTGCCCAATGAACACGACCCAGGACTGTACCGAACATATGGCTATCGAGAAACCGGTTCCAACTGCTCGGCTCCATGCGGGCAGGTGGAAAAAGTGAGCGATGAGGGAACAAAGCACTCAGCAGCTGGGTGATGGACTGTGCTCTGACGTCTCTCCATCAAGCAAATGGTTTATGTAACATGAGAATGTAGAATCCAGGGAGAGGGGCTCTTTATTTTATGTAACATGAGAATGTAGAATCCAAGGAGAGGGGCTCTTTATTTTATGTAACATGAGAATGTAGAATCCAAGGAGAGGGGCTCTTTATTTTATGTAACATGAGAATGTAGAATCCAAGGAGAGGGGCTCTTTATTTTATGTAACATGAGAATGTAGAATCCAAGGAGAGGGGCTCTTTATTTTATGTAACATGAGAATGTAGAATCCAAGGAGAGGGGCTCTTTATTTTATGTAACATGAGAATGTAGAATCCAAGGAGAGGGGCTCTTTATTTTATGTAACATGAGAGCATACGCCAATTACAATCCAAGGAGAGGGGCTCTTTATTTTATGTAACATGAGAGCATACGCCAATTACAATCCAAGGAGAGGGCTCTTTATTTTATGTAACATGAGAGCATACGCCAATTACAATCCAAGGAGAGGGCTCTTTTATATTTTCTCTTTCATTATTGGCACTGGAGATGCTGAGTAAATGTTTGCCTTTGATGATGTTTATAATGGGCCTATCATCTCTCTCTGGTTGGCTGATCCACACACAGACACACACACACAGACACACACACAGACACACAGACACACACACACACACACACACAAACACACACACACACACACACACACACACACACACACACACACACACACACACACACACACACACACACACACACACACACACACACACACACACACACACACACACACACACACACACACACACATACACAGAGACACACTTAAAGCCAGGTGCTGCACAGTCTGTGTGTTCAAAAACATTAACAGAGACATTGGTCATGAGGGAGAGTACTCTAAGCTTTAAGCATAAAAAGATTATTGAAAATCATTCGAAATAACTGTGTTATTGGTATCAAGTCGTTCAGAATTAGGACAAATTAACATGCTCTTGGGATTATTTTCTTGGAATAGGGGATTCTGATACATGGATTATTAATACAAGTAGTCCTTTCAACAGTTCATGTTCAGAAATATTATCTCAAAACAAAGTAAAGTAAGTAAGACAGAACGGCCCATAGGACAGAAGCCTATCTCCTGTTTCTGTAGTGTTTGAGGCAACTTGATGTACAAATACATTTCCAAGTATACCTTCTGCATCTGCATTGGGTTTCTGTATAGCACTTTGTGACATCTGCTGATGCAAAAAGGGCTAAATATACTGATTGATTGATTGATTACACCTACAAGTACATCTCCAAGTACACCTACAATTACATCTCCAAGTACACCTACAAGTACATCTTCAAATACACCTACAAGTACATCTTCAAATACACCTACAAGTACATCTCCAAGTACACCTACAAGTACATCTATAAGTACACCTACAAGTACACCTACAAGTACATCTTCAAATACACCTACAAGTACATCTCCAAGTACACCTACAAGTACACCTACAAGTACATCTATAAGTACACCTACAAGTACATCTATAAGTACACCTACAAGTACACCTACAAGTACAGCTCCAAGTACAACTCCTGGACAGAACCTCAGAACTACTAAGGCATTACCTTGGGTTTCACAAGTACATTTATCGACTTCCGTGATCTAGATCGCTGGCTGTGCATGGTTTTGTTTCAGCCCAGCACTAGTCAAGGTCTTGACTGCCGTTTACTCAGTGGAAGCAGGCCAGTCATTCAGTGCTGGGCCGGAACAAAAGCCTACAAACACTCTGCAGCTCTCATGGATCAGGGATAGCTGGATTGGCCACTGAATTGGCTTTGTTCCAATATCCACTTTAACATGACCCCTGAATGAAGCCTGGGTATGCGTTCTAATAATGTGAAGCTAGTGTGGACAGCGGAACATAGCCTCCATTCCAGTCCTCAAGGGCAGTAGCATTGTCAGCCGGTTAGCATCCATCCCCTTTAATCAGTGACTTCTTTCACCTTGGGGAAACTTCTGGGAAAATGAGTGTGGAACTTCTGTCATTGTTCTATTGTGTGCCAGGGAAGAAGAGAAACCTACAAGGTTCACTGCGGCCCTGGAGGACTGAAGAGGTTATAAAGATCTGTCAATGTGGACTATAAAACAAGTCTAATGGATGTAGTGGAAGGCAGCTAGTCGAAGCTAGTTTAGACTTGCCCAGTGAGAGACAGTGAGGCTTGCTGGTTGAATAGGAGGACTTATGGTTTTATGGTGTTTTGTTGAGTGGTACTGATGGTGGCTGAGGAGGGATGAGTGCAGAGTGCAGAGTGCTGTTGGGAATGTCCCGTCTTATTGAGTCTTGGTAGATAGGGTAGGTACCGCATGCTACACACAGATTTCAAAACATCTGTTTGAACCCGAAAATGTTTCACATAAAGCATTGACTACACAGAGAATTTTTGTCGTAAAAAATAAGGGACAATTATCAAAAATTAACACAGGTTACATTTCGATCTGAATGTGCAAATAGTCAGGAATAATTCGCAAGGAAGGTGGATCCTTTTGTATATGAAAGTGGACGAAAAAGAGATTTGGCTCTTGATATACTAAAAGCTCATTTGTTAGATTGTTTTAACTACTCCTTTAGAAATGGTAGTCTGTCAGGTACTCAGCAGGAAGGTCTGATTTCTCTATTGTTAAAACAAGACCCAGATGGCAAATATAAAGACCCAGTCTATCTAAAAAACTGGAGGCCACTTACACTTCAATGTTGTGATGCAAAAATACTAACGAAATGCAGAGCACTCAGAATTAAAAGGTTTTATCAGGTATTGTTCATCCTGATCAGACAGGTTTTTACATGAATGATACATTGGAGATAATATACGACAACTACTACTTGGGCGGCAGGATAGCCTAGTGGTTAGAGCGTTGGAAAGGTTGCAAGTTCAAATCCCTAAGATGACAAGGTACAAATCTGTCCTTCTGCCCCTGAACAGGCAGTTAACCCACTGTTCCTAGGCTGTCATTGAAAATAATAATTTGTTCTTAACTGACTTGTCTAGTTAAATAAAGGTAAAATAAAATACAAAATAATAGAACATCATGAAACATATAAGAAGCCAGGAATGGATTTTATAGCAGATTTTGAAAAGGCATTTGATAAAGTAAGACTGGATTTGATTTATAAATGCTGGATTTTTTTCAATTTCGGTACTTCTCTTATAAAATGGGTAAAAAATAATGTATAGCAACCCCAGGTGTAAAATAGTGAATAACGGCTACTTCTCGGAGAGTTTTGTATCTATCTATATAATGAATATGAATTGGGTGGGTTGAGATTACTAAATATAAAATCACTAAACCTCTCTCTGAAGGCTTCACTCATTCAAAAGTTTTATCTGAACCCTAAATAGTTCTCAAGTAGATTACTAAGAAAAGCTCATCCCTAAATGGTTCTCAAGTAGATTACTAAGAAAAGCTCATCCCTAAATGGTTCTCAAGTAGATTACTAAGAAAAGCTCATCCATTGTTTAAAAATGGCCTTTTTGCCTTTGCGCGGATTGCCATGTCTCATTTTTGATTAATTGAAAATTATACTTTTTTTCAAAGTATTTCTCTTTTTCAAACAAGCATTGCAGAGCTGGCTACAATTTCAATTTCATCCCCCTGAAAAGACAGAACAAATAGTACAACAAATATTATGGCTGAACTCAAATGTGCTGGTTGATAAAATACCTGTATTTATGGGAAAGATGTTTGAAAAGGGTATTTTGTTCTTAAATTATATTGTACATTGGGATGGTAGAGTTATGTCCTTCATGGAGTTATCAGAATTGTACGGGAAGGTCTGCTCAATCCAAGAGTACAACCAATTGATTACAGCATTACCCCAAAAATGGAGGAGGCGGATGGCAGCGGGAGGAGGTAGGAACTGGTCTGTCTGCCCAATATAAAGGATCACAACTGGAGGAGGAATAAAAAATATCATAAATAGGAAAGTATACCAGTCTAATTTGAGAACCAGGATGTTGACAACTGTGCCATACAGATTGCAAAATTGCTGGGAAGAGATTTTTGATGTACCGATTCCATGGTACAGGGTGTATGAGTTGATATATAAAACAACGCAAGATTCAAGACTTTGTGCTTTTCAGCTAAAATTACTATATAGAATTCTTGCCACCAACAAAATGTTGAATATTTGGGGCATAAAATCACCGAAGCTCTGTAGATTTTGTTGTGAGGATACAGAATCAATAGACCATTTATTATGGTATTGCCCTCAGGTAGCCTGTTTCTCGTCTCAGGTTCAGGAATGGCTGAAAATGCATTGATAGCATTGATCTAAAATTGACTCAAAAATAGTACTGTTAGGAGATCTGGAGAGACCGGGTCAGTCAATTACTAATATACTAATACTCTTAGTAAAAGTATTTATCTTCAACTCGCAATCTGTGGATTCTAATTGATTTGATAGATTGAAATTGTACGTTAATCATGACAGCATAGTTGAAAGATATGTGTTGCGTAAAAACCCGAAGTGGGTGGCCAGCAGAGATAGATGGGATGGGCTGAGGGAAGCTGAGTGTTGGTATGTAGAATTGGAGACAAGTGGGAGTAGAGTTGCTGTGTGAGAGATATAATGATGGTCAAAGATAAAGTTGTTGTTTTTAAAGTCAAAATAAAACATAATAAAAAGTTTGAATGACATTTGAATGACACTTAGTGTGTCACGCCCTGGTCTTAGTATTTTGTGTTTTCTTTATTATTTTGGTCAGGCCAGGGTGTGACATGGGTTTATTATGTGGTGTGTTTTGTCTTGGGGTTTTAGTAGGTATTGGGATTGTGGCTTAGTAGGGTTATCTAGTAAAGTCTATGGTTGCCTGAAGTGGTTCTCAATCAGAGGCAGGTGATTATCGTTGTCTCTGATTGGGAACCATATTTGGGCAGCCATATTCTTTGAGTGTTTCGTGGGTGATTGTTCCTGTCTCTGTGTTAGTTTGCACCAGCATAGGATGTTTCGGTTTTCATGTTACGTTTTTGTATTGATCATGTTTCATCTTCATTAAAGATGTATCTAAATAACCACGCCGCATTTTGGTCCGATCCTTGCTACACCTCTTCGTCAGAGGAGGAGTTAGAAGAAAACCGTGACAAAGTGGCAGTGTTTTTACAACTAATGCCGGTTTGCCTGAGACTGAGGCCTTGCAGGTGTTTGTACACATGCATATACACACACTCTCATTCAAATAAACACATACAAGAACACACACATACATGTAATAGTGCCAGACACGCACACAAACATATACAGTTGGCATTGCTGTTATGATTTTAGTTGTCCTTGATGTCCTTTGTTTTAAATGTATTTTGTTTTAAATGGCATTGTTGTTTGCTGTTTTCTTCTGTCTTTTCCTTTTTTTCCCTTCAGTTCATTCTCTTGTTTGTTGGTGCATTGGGGGTTCTTGGGGGTGGGGAATGGAATTCATTGTATTTTTTTTCCCCGGGGGGACTGTGGGAGGGTCTCGAATGGTTGAGGGACAGCTATTGGGGAACTGTGGGAGGGGTCTCGAATGGTTGAGGGACAGCTATTGGGGAACTGTGGGAGGGGTCTCGAATGGTTGAGGGACAGCTATTGGGGAACTGTGGGAGGGGTCTCGAATGGTTGAGGGACAGCTATTGGGGAACTGTGGGGGATCTTGGATGGTTCAGGTTCATGTTTTTGGCCTGGTCAATGCCAAAGGGCATTGACCCTGAATGGTTCTGTGTCGCTCTGAATGGGAGTCTGTTGGATGACTGGTATGATGAAGTTATTGAGCGGCTTCACTGCAAGTATATTGTATGTTTCGAATATTCAATAAATAATCATGAAATAATACAATAAAAAAATAATAATAAATAAAAAATCTGTGTGTCCGTAGCCTAATGTTAATTTCCTTAACACAGGTTACATCTGCATGGCTAGGAGGGCATCCTTTGGCCACTCTCGTCAAATATACAACAGGGAATGAATAACTGAAACACAATCATTCTTGGTGTGGTGGAGATTCGAGCTCGTTCTCGATTTATGCCCACTTGTTTGTTTAAAGCGAGCCGGCGGAGCGAGAAAGAGGGAGAGAGACCGGCCAGCCGACTGGAAACTGAAAATGGCACTGGAGAAGTTGTAATCTCAGGTCTGCTCCTTCTCCGTTTGGCGCCGGTCATTACCTCTGATTTAATTATGTGGCGAGTTTGGTGTTGCGGGCGGATGTGGAAGGCGGCGTGTTCATAAATTCATCAAGCGCCATTGACAGCTTGATGGAGCTCCGGAGCTGACGTAGAAGTAACATGAAATGGATCCCTGAGCTCTCTGGATAATATTTCACAAAAGATGAGTGAAATACGCTGGAGAGGCCTGGTGAACTTGGCGAGAGAGAGAGGGCCCGAGGGGCCGCAAGAGGAGAGTGGAGAAACACAAAGAAGAGCGAGAGAGGGGAAGAGAAGTCAGAGAAGGAGGGGAGGAGGAGGAGGGGAGGAGAAGTTGGGGAGGAAAGGACGGACAAAGGGCATAATGTGAATATTTTCCCCCAACTCTGTGTCCTGTTTGTAAAGGAGCTTTTCCTTAGTGTAGCCTAGTAAGCAGGTCCACTTTCTAACGATAAAGCTTAGGTCGTTTCAGGTTGTAACCTCAGGTGGTGTTGAAGTACTCTCTGGCTTTCATTTGTATTTGATTTACTGTGCCTCCTCTTTCACCTCTCCATCATGTGTTATCTGGTTCATTATCAACGGTTGGTGGGTGAGCAGGAAAGAGGACCCTTATTTCAATTACATGCATATTTTTCTCCATTGTTTTCTAAGTATTTCCTTAGTCTTGTTTACTGTAGCAGCATTTAGCCAGCACTACACTAGGTGGTTGGATATTTATTTCTACAAGTAGAGTATTTTGGGAGATAAATGATTCTATACACTCAAAATCGATTCGCTCCGGAAGCACAGTTATTTAAAATGGTTCTATCAAACGGTCAGAGGGGTTGGGTTAAATGCAGAAGACACATTTCATTTGAATGTATTCAGTTGTACCACTGACTAGGTATCCCCCTTTCCCTTTTGCTGATAGAACTATTTCTATCAAAATAGAGCCAATGTAAAACAAATGAAGCTACCGCAGCTACCATGTCTACCACAGCTACTGCAGCTACCACAGCAACCATGTCTACCACAGATACCATGTCTACCACAGCTACCATGTCTACCGCAGCTACCATGTCTACCACAGCTACCACAGCTACCATGTCTACCATGTCTACTGCAGCTACCACAGCTACCATGTCTACCGCAGCTACCATGTCTACCGCAGCTACCGCAGCTACCATGTCTACCGCAGCTACCATGTCTACCACAGCTACCATGTCTACCGCAGCTACCACAGCTACCATGTCTACCACAGCTAACATGTCTACCGCAGCTACCATGTCTACCACAGCTACCATGTCTACCACAGCTACCATGTCTACCGCAGCTACCACAGCTACCATGTCTACCGCAGCTACCATGTCTACCGCAGCTACCATGTCTACCGCAGCTACCACAGCTACTATGTCTACCACAGCTACCATGCCTACCACAGCTACTGCAGCTACCACAGCTACCATGTCTACCGCAGCTACCACAGCTACCATGTCTACCACAGCTAACTTGTCTACCGCAGCTACCATGTCTACCGCAGATACCATGTCTACCACAGCTACCATGTCTACCGCAGATACCATGTCTACCACAGCTACCATGTCTACCGCAGCTACCATGTCTACCGCAGCTACCACAGCTACTGCAGCTACCACAGATACTGCAGCTACTACAACTACTGCAGCTACCACAACTACTGCAGCTACCACAACTACCACAGCTACAATGTCTACCGCAGCTACCACAGCTACCATGTCTACCACAGCTACCATGTCTACCGCAGCTACCATGTCTAGCGCAGCTACCATGTCTACCACAGCTACCATGTCTACCGCAGCTACCATGTCTACCACAGCTACCACAGCTACCATGTCTCACGGCAGCTACCACAGCTACTGCAGCTACCATGTCTACCACAGCTACCACAACTACTGCAGCTACCACAACTACTGCAGCTACCACAACTACTGTAGCTACCACAACTACTGCAGCTACCACAACTACTGCAGCTACCACAACTACTACAGCTACTACAGCTACTGCAGCTACAATAACTACTGCAGCTACCACAGCTACCACGTCTACCACAGCTACCATGTCTACCACAGCTACCACAGCTACCATGTCTACCACAGCTACCACAGCTACCACGTCTACCACAGCTACCATGTCTACCGCAGCTCCCACGTCTACGACAGCTACCATGTCTACCACAGCTGCCACAGCTACCATGTCTACCACAGCTACCATGTCTACCACAGCTACCACAACTCATGACTATAAGTGGATTTTACTGAATAAATTCTCAGTCAACCAGACTTGATGGTAACTGCATTGATCACTGAACCCAATCTGCTAACTCATTACACTAAAACGACCCAAGCTCTTTCAATTTGTCAACCGTGAAAGATGGAGAAATCACGTTGCTCGCTCCAAACCCATTACTGTAATAACACAATATTGATGACACCAACAAGGTCTTCTCGCTCTCTGTCAGCTCTCCCATAGCGCACCAGCAGTCAGTTATGCCTAGATAGGTCAGGGTTCCCCAACTGGCAGAAATCAGCTCCAAGTGATTTAAATTTAAGAAATCTGTTCCCAAGTATTCCCACGCATAAAAGAGACGTGATCGTATATATTTGTAAGCAAGGTTTGAAACCATTATGTTTTAGTCAAACATATCTGTTTGGGCTTCTTGAGGTCAATTTGCAGTCTACAAATTATTTGTAATTGTGTTCCGGCCCCCGACCGTCCGCTCAACAAAAAAAAAACAGCCACGGCTGTCATGTCCTGACCATAGAAAGCCTTTATTCTCTATGGTAGAGTAGGTCAGGATGTGACTAGGGGGTTAGTCTAGTTTATATTTTCAATGTGGGTTTCTAGGTTGTTTTTCTATGTTGGGGTTTTGGTATGATTCCCAATTAGAGGCATCTGGCTACCGTTGTCTCTAATTGGGGATAATACTTTAAGTAGCATTTTTCCACCTGTGGGTTATGGGATATTGTTTATGTTTGGAGTTTAGTGCACAGGGCACCTACGTAGTCACGGTTTGTTCTTTTATTGTTTTGTTTTGTTTCACTAATAATAAAGTATGTGGAACTCATATCGGGCTGCGTCTTGGTCCGACCATTATTACGAACACCGTGACAGCGGCTGAATCTAGTTAATGATCCCTGGGTCTTCTATCAGCCCTGGATCATTGTTGACAGAAAGATAAACGGTTCAAATCCCGCTGCCTTTGACTCTGGACTTGGCCTCGTTACTTCTCTGCCGCTATTACTGAGGATCGGCTCCTACTTTATGAGCTCTCAGTCAATGCACCACTCCAGCTATTTCTGCACAGACAATGCCAAACACTATCACAGCTTACGGTGAAATAGACACAAATTACTTACAAATTCAAAATTCATGATAGGCACAGGAAGTCCAGTACACAATTTTTGCATATGGTGCATTTCACTCACCGATAAAGACAGTAGGTTGTTTAAGACAGAAACGATAGGGTTTCCCAAACGTTGTCACATACGCCGAACACACCAGGTGTAGAACCTTGCAGTAAAATGCTTACGTATACGCCATTAACCAACAGTGCTTTAAGAAGAAAAATGTGTTAAGTAAAAAAAATAGACAAGTAAAAAAACATTGACAATAAGAGTAACAGATCATTAAAGAGCAGCAGTAAAATAATTGGGGGCGTGCTCTGTCCTCCTTTTCCTGTAGTTCAAATCAAATCAAATACGTTTACTGGTCGCGTACACAGTTTAGTAGATGTTCAATTCACATCATGGACAACTTTAGCAATATAGCAAATAAGCAACTTTGCAACTACTTACCAATACTACTTTTTAACTACTTAGCTAGCATGTTAGCTAACCATAACCTTAACTATTTAACTACTTAGGTAGCATGTTCCCTAACCCTAATCTTAACCCATAACCCTAACCCCTAACCCCAATTTTAACCCCTTGCCTAGCTAACATTAGCAACCTAGCTAACGTTAGCCACAACAAATTGGAATTTGTAAGACAATTTTGTAATATACACAAATATGTTCTGAAGAAAATTGTGTACTGGACACGAAATGAAATACTTTTTGGTGTGCCTGTCACAAATTTAATTTGTGTCTATTTCACAATAAGCTGTGATAGTGTTTGCAACCCAACCTGTGTTCTGCAGGAGTGGATGGAGGACTTCATTCATCTTGCAGTGTTGCTATCTAGATGTGTACTAGTTGAAGAAGGCTGTGTTACTAGTTGAAGAAGGCTGTATTACTAGCTGATGAAGGCTGTACTACTAGTTGAAGAAGGATGTATTACTAGTTGAAGAAGGCTGCATTACAGTTGAAGAAGGCTGTATTACTAGTTGAAGAAGGCTATATTACAGTTGAAGAAGGCTGTATTACTAGTTGAAGAAGGCTGTATTACAGTTGAAGAAGGCTGTATTGCTAGTTGAAGAAGGCTGTATTACAGTTGAAGAAGGCTGTACTACAGTTGATGAAGGCTGTATTACTAGTTGAAGAAGGCTGTATTACTAGTTGAAGAAGGCTCTATTACAGTTGAAGAAGGCTGTATTACAGTTGATGAAGGCTGTATTACTAGTTGAAGAAGGCTGTATTACAGTTGAAGAAGGCTATATTACTAGTTGAAGAAGGCTGTATTACAGTTGAAGAACAGGGCTCCGGGCAGCCGAGCGGGCAGCCGAGCGGAAATGGAGGAAAACTCGCCTCCCTGCGGACCTGGCATCCTTTCACTCCCTCCTCTCTACATTTTCCTCCTCTGTCTCTGCTGCTAAAGCCACTTTCTACCACTCTAAATTCCAAGCATCTGCCTCTAACCCTAGGAAGCTCTTTGCCACCTTCTCCTCCCTCCTGAATCCCCCCTCCTCCCTCTCTGCAGATGACTTCGTCAACCATTTTGAAAAGAAGGTCGACGACATCCGATCCTCGTTTGCTAAGTCAAACGACACCGCTGGTTCTGCTCACACTGCCCTAACCTGTGCTCTGACCTCTTTCTCCCCTCTCTCTCCAGATGAAATCTCGCGTCTTGTGACGGCCGGCCGCCCAACAACCTGCCCGCTTGACCCTATCCCCTCCTCTCTTCTCCAGACCATTTCCGGAGACCTTCTCCCTTACCTCACCTCGCTCATCAACTCATCCCTGACCGCTGGCTACGTCCCTTCCGTCTTCAAGAGAGCGAGAGTTGCACCCCTTCTGAAAAAACCTACACTCGATCCCTCCGATGTCAACAACTACAGACCAGTATCCCTTCTTTCTTTTCTCTCCAAAACTCTTGAACGTGCCGTCCTTGGCCAGCTCTCCCGCTATCTCTCTCAGAATGACCTTCTTGATCCAAATCAGTCTGGTTTCAAGACTAGTCATTCAACTGAGACTGCTCTTCTCTGTATCACGGAGGCGCTCCGCACTGCTAAAGCTAACTCTCTCTCCTCTGCTCTCATCCTTCTAGACCTATCGGCTGCCTTCGATACTGTGAACCATCAGATCCTCCTCTCCACCCTCTCCGAGTTGGGCATCTCCGGCGCGGCCCACGCTGGTTGCGTCCTACCTGACAGGTCGCTCCTACCAGGTGGCGTGGCGAGAATCTGTCTCCTCACCACGCGCTCTCACCACTGGTGTCCCCCAGGGCTCTGTTCTAGGCCCTCTCCTATTCTCGCTATACACCAAGTCACTTGGCTCTGTCATAACCTCACATGGTCTCTCCTATCATTGCTATGCAGACGACACACAATTAATCTTTTCCTTTCCCCCTTCTGATGACCAGGTGGCGAATCGCATCTCTGCATGTCTGGCAGACATATCAGTGTGGATGACGGATCACCACCTCAAGCTGAACCTCGGCAAGACGGAGCTGCTCTTGCTCCCGGGAAGGACTGCCCGTTCCATGATCTCGCCATCACGGTTGACAACTCCATTGTGTCCTCCTCCCAGAGCGCTAAGAACCTTGGCGTGATCCTGGACAACACCCTGTCGTTCTCAACTAACATCAAGGCGGTGGCCCGTTCCTGTAGGTTCATGCTCTACAACATCCGCAGAGTACGACCCTGCCTCTCACAGGAAGCGGCGCAGGTCCTAATCCAGGCACTTGTCATCTCCCGTCTGGATTACTGCAACTCGCTGTTGGCTGGGCTCCCTGCCTGTGCCATTAAACCCCTACAACTCATCCAGAACACCGCAGCCCGTCTGGTGTTCAACCTTCCCAAGTTCTCTCACGTCACCCCGCTCCTCCGCTCTCTCCACTGGCTTCCAGTTGAAGCTCGCATCCGCTACAAGACCATGGTGCTTGCCTACGGAGCTGTGAGAGGAACGGCACCTCAGTACCTCCAGGCTCTGATCAGGCCCTACACCCAAACAAGGGCACTGCGTTCATCCACCTCTGGCCTGCTCGCCTCCCTACCACTGAGGAAGTACAGTTCCCGCTCAGCCCAGTCAAAACTGTTCGCTGCTCTGGCCCCCCAATGGTGGAACAAACTCCCTCACGACGCCAGGACAGCGGAGTCAATCACCACCTTCCGGAGACACCTGAAACCCCACCTCTTTAAGGAATACCTAGGATAGGATAAAGTAATCCTTCTCACCCCCCCCCCCTTAAAAGATTTAGATGCACTATTGTAAAGTGGCTGCTCCACTAGATGTCATTGGTGTACGCACCAATTTGTAAGTCGCTCTGGATAAGAGCGTCTGCTAAATGACTTAAATGTAATGTAAATGTAAGAAGGCTGTATTACTAGTTGAAGAAGGCTGTATTACTAGTTGAAGAAGGCTGTATTACTATTTGAAGAAGGCTGTATTACTAGTTGAAGAAGGCTGTATTACTAGTTGAAGAAGGCTGTATTACAGTTGAAGAAGGCTGTATTACTAGTTTAAGAAGGCTGTATTACTAGTTGAAGAAGGCTGTATTACAGTTGAAGAAGGCTGTATTACTAGTTGAAGAAGGCTGAATTACTAGTTGAAGAAGGCTGTATTACAGTTGAAGAAGGCTGTATTACAGTTGAAGAAGGCTGTATTACTAGTTGAAGAAGGCTGTATTACTAGTTGAAGAAGGCTGTATTACTAGTTGAAGAAGGCTGTATTACAGTTGAAGAAGTATTACTAGATGAAGTAGGATGTATTACAGTTGAAGAAGGCTGTATTACTAGTTGAAGAAGGATGTATTACTAGTTGAAGAAGGCTGTATTACTAGTTGAAGAAAGCTGTATTACTAGTTGAAGAAGGCTATATTACTAGTTGAAGAAGGCCATATTACTAGTTGAAGAAGGCTGTATTACAGTTGAAGAAGGCTGTATTACTAGTTGAAGAAGGCTGTATTACTAGTTGAAGAAGGCTGTATTACAGTTGAAGAAGGCTGTATTACTAGTTGAAGAAGGCTGTATTACTAGTTGAAGAAGGCTGTATTACAGTTGAAGAAGGCTGTATTACTAGTTGAAGAAGGCTGTATTACTAGTTGAAGAAGGCTGTATTACTAGTTGAAGAAGGCTGTATTACAGTTGAAGAAGGCTGTATTACTAGTTGAAGAAGGCTGTATTACAGTTGAAGAAGGCTGTATTACTAGTTGAAGAAGGCTGAATTACTAGTTGAAGAAGGCTGTATTACAGTTGAAGAAGGCTGTATTACAGTTGAAGAAGGCTGTATTACTAGTTGAAGAAGGCTGTATTACTAGTTGAAGAAGGCTGTATTACTAGTTGAAGAAGGCTGTATTACAGTTGAAGAAGTATTACTAGATGAAGTAGGATGTATTACAGTTGAAGAAGGCTGTATTACTAGTTGAAGAAGGATGTATTACTAGTTGAAGAAGGCTGTATTACTAGTTGAAGAAGGCTGTATTACTAGTTGAAGAGAGCTGTATTACTAGTTGAAGAAGGCTATATTACTAGTTGAAGAAGGCCATATTACTAGTTGAAGAAGGCTGTATTACAGTTGAAGAAGGCTGTATTACTAGTTGAAGAAGGCTGTATTACTAGTTGAAGAAGGCTGTATTACAGTTGAAGAAGGCTGTATTACTAGTTGAAGAAGGCTGTATTACTAGTTGAAGAAAGCTGTATTACAGTTGAAGAAGGCTGTATTACTAGTTGAAGAAGGCTGTATTACAGTTGAAGAAGGCTGTATTACTAGTTGAAGAAGGCTGTATTACTAGATGAAGAAGGCTGTATTACTAGTTGAAGAAGGCTGTATTACTAGTTGAAGAAGGCTGTATTACTAGTTGAAGAAGGCTGTATTTGTCACGCCTTGGTCATTGTATTTTGTGTTTTTTTATATGTTTGGGTAGGCCAGGGTGTGACATGGGTTTATATGTTGTTTTTCGTATTGGGGTTTGTAGTATTTGGCATCGCGGCTAATTAGGGGTGTTGTATAGGCTTGGCTGCCTGAGGCGATTCTCAATTGGAGTCAGGTGCTTATCGTTGTCTCTGATTGGGAACCATATTTAGGTAGCCTGAGTTCGCTTTGTATTTTGTGGGTGTTTGTTCCTGTCTCTGTGTTGTAGTCACCAGATAGGCTGTAATTAGTTTCACGTTTCGTTTGTTGTTTTCTTATATCAGTTATTTCATGTACGGTTTTCATTCATTAAAGTCATGAGTAACCTACACGCTGCATTTCGGTCTGACTCTCTTCTTACAACAGACGAACGTCGTTACAGAAACACCCACCAAAAACGGACCGAGCAGTGTGTAAACTGGCAGGAGCTAAAGGAGGACGTTATGGACAGCAGAAGCATGGATTATACGACGTGGGAAGAAATCGACAGGTGGGCGGCCGACCCAGAGAGAGTGCAGGCGCCCGCCTGGGATTCGCTTCAGCAGTGCGAATAGGGCTACAGGCTAATGGAGTCAAAAAGGAAAACACTGCGACGCAGAGCGAAAACCGAAAGTAATGGGGGAGAGCGCAGATAGAGAGTGGCTGAGTCAGGAGTCAGACCTGAGCCTACTCTCCCTGTTAATTGTGAAGAGCAGTTGCAGTGGGAGAGGCTGCACCACTTGGAGATTTGGACATGGGAGGAGGAATTAGACGGAAAAGGACCTTGGACGCAGCCGGGAGAATATCGCCGTCCCAAGGATGAAATAGACGCGGGTAAAAAGCGGAGAGGCGCAGGTATGAGGAGGCAGCTTGGCAACACGGTTGGAAACCGGAAAAACAGCCCCAAAAAATTGTTGGGGGTGGCTAGAAGGGAGAATAGTTATGCCAGGTAGGAGACCTGCGCAAACTCCCTGTGCTCACCGTTGGGCTAGAGAGACCGGGCAGGCACCGTGTTATGCTATGGAGCGCACGGTGTTTCCAGTGCGGGTGCAGAGCCAGGTGCGGCACATACCAGCCCTTCCTATTGGCCGGGCTAGAGTGGGCATCGAGCCAGGTAAGCTTGGGCAGGCTCGGTGCTCAAGAGCTCCAGTGCGCCTGCACGGTCCGGTCTATCCAGAGCCACCTCTACACACCAGTCCTCCGGTAGCAGCTCCACGCACCAGGCTTCCTGTGCGTGTCCTCGAGCCAGTACCACCAGTTCCAGCACCACGCACCAGGCCTCCAGTGCGCCTCGCCTGTTCAGCGCAGCCAGCGCTTTTCTCCTCTCCTGCGCTGTTGGAGTCTCCCGCCTGTTTAGCACAGCGAGAGCCTTTCTCCTCTCCTGCGCTGCCGGAGTCTCCAGTCTGCCCAGCGCCGCCAGTGCTCCCAGTCGGCCCAGCGCGGCCAGTGCTCCCAGTCTGCCCAGCGCGGCCAGTGCTCCCAGTCTGCCCAGCGCGGCCAGTGCACCCAGTCTGCCCAGCTCCGCCAGTGCTCCCAGTCTGCCCAGTTCCGCCAGTGCTCCCAGTCTGCCCAGCGCCGCCAGTGCTCCCAGTCTGCCCAGTGCCACCAGTCTGCCCAGCGCCGCCAGTGCTCCCAGTCTGCCCAGCGCCGCCAGTGCTCCCAGTCTGCCCAGCTCCGCCAGTGCTCCCAGTCTGCCCAGCTCCACCAGTGCTCCCAGTCTGTCCAGCGCCGCCAGTGCTCCCAGTCTGCCCAGCGCCGCCAGTGCTCCCAGTCTGCCCAGTGCCACCAGTCTGCCCAGCGCCGCCAGTGCTCCCAGTCTGCCCAGCGCCGCCAGTGCTCCCAGTCTGCCCAGCTCCGCCAGTGCTCCCAGTCTGCCCAGCTCCACCAGTGCTCCCAGTCTGTCCAGCGCCGCCAGTGCTCCCAGTCTGCCCAGCGCCGCCAGTGCTCCCAGTCTGCCCAGCGCCACCAGTGCCGCCAGTCAGCCCAGCGCCGCCAGACAACCAGTCTCTTCCAGATCTGCCAGACAACCAATCTCTTCCAGATCTGCCAGACAACCTGACTCTTCCAGTTCCGCCAGCCAGCCAGGATTTACCGGAGCCTACTACCTGCCTGAGCTTCCTCTCAGTACTGGGCTTCCTCTCAGTACTGGGCTTCCTCTCAGTACTGGGCTTCCCCTCAGTACCGGGCTTCCCCCTCAGTACCGGGCTTCCCCTCAGTACCGGGCTTCCCCTCAGTACCGGGCTTCCCCTCAGTCCCGGGCTGCTTCTGTCCCGAGCTGCCCCTCTGTCCCGGGCTGCCCCTCTGTCCCGAGCTGCCCCTCTGTCCTGAGCTGCCCCTCTGTCCTGAGCTGCCCCTCTGTCCCGAGCTGCCCCTCTGTCCTGAGATGCCCCTCTGTCCTGAGCTGCCCCTCTGTCCCGAGCTGCCCCTCTGTCCCGAGCTGCCCCTCTGTCCCGAGCTGCCCCTCTGTCACGAGCTGCTCCTCAGTTATGTGGGGATCTGGGTGAGGACTATTAGGCCATGGTCGGCGGAGAAGGTGGATTATCCCAGGACGCGAAGGGGAGGAAATAGGACATTAATGGAGTGGGGTCCACGTCCCGAGCCAGAACCGCCACCATGGACAGACGCCCACCCGGACCCTCCCTACGCTCTTGAGGTGCGTCCGGGAGTCCGCACCTTAGGGGGGGGGTTCTGTCACGCCTTGGTCATTGTATTTTGTGTTTTTTGTTATATGTTTGGGTAGGCCAGGGTGTGACATGGGTTTATATGTTGTTTTTCGTATTGGGGTTTGTAGTATTTGGGATCGCGGCTAATTAGTTGTATAGGCTTGGCTGCCTGAGGCGATTCTCAATTGGAGTCAGGTGCTTATCGTTGTCTCTGATTCGGAACCGTATTTAGGTAGCCTGAGTTCGCTTTGTATTTTGTGGGTGTTTGTTCCTGTCTCTGTGTTGCAGTCACCAGATAGGCTGTAATTAGTTTCACGTTTCGTTTGTTGTTTTCTTATATCAGTTATTTCATGTACCGTTTTCATTCATTAAAGTCATGAGTAACCTACACGCTGCATTTCGGTCTGACTCTCTTCTTACAACAGACAAACGTCGTTACAGTATTACAGTTGAAGAAGTATTACTAGTTGAAGAAGGCTGTATTACTAGTTGAAGAAGGCTGTATTACTAGATGAAGAAGGCTGTATTACTAGTTGAAGAAGGCTGTATTACAGTTGAAGAAGTATTACTAGTTGAAGAAGGCTGTATTACTAGTTGAAGAAGGCTGTATTACTAGTTGAAGAAGCCTGGATTACAGTTGAAGAAGGCTGTATTACTAGATGAAGAAGGATGTATTACTAGTTGAAGAAGGCTGTATTACTAGTTGAAGAAGGCTGTATTGCTAGTTGAAGAAGCCTGGATTACAGCTGAAGGAGGCTGTATTACTAGTTGAAGAAGGATGTATTACTAGTTGAAGAAGGCTGTATTACTAGTTGAAGAAGGCTGGATTACAGTTAAAGAAGGCTGTGTAACAGTGCCGTATACAGCTAGAGTTCCTATGTTTCGGGGATTTCTCCTATTATCTTACATATTAAATAGAGATCAGATATCTCATTACAGGTTGCTGCAGTATTTTCTCGATTATTATGTTGCAATAGTGATAGCAATGATGTAATTATCAGTGATTACTAAGTAATAGAGGTATTTTTAAGTTACCTGATAGAGCTAGTAAAGTAAAGTAATTATTATGTAGTTAATTTATATTAACACTACCTTACTGTAATTTACATACTGTACTATATTGCCTAGATGGGTACATTAAGAGCTTGGTTGTTTGAACGTTTCAGCGCCTGTTGTATAAAAGGTGAGCGGTGGTTGACATAGGTTGATACATCATTGTCACAGTGTGTTTAGTACTATAGCACTATTGCACCTTGTTGACAGTTAGCCATTGTGGTGTCCGGAACCCAACATAATGAGATACTGTATATCTTTCTCTATGACTCAAATGTCACTGTGCAAAATACTATTTGGTAGTGAACATGTCAAGACATATTTTGTGTATGGTGTTTTATGACTGCACATTCCACAACAGTTCCTCTTTGCATGCTATTTGAATTATGTGTATGTAATGGCTATATACTGCTGTCATTAATACAATGGACACCAGATCATAACATAAAACAAAAACATCGGTTCAGAGCTTTAGAGAAGTGGTAACATATAGTCACATATAGTATACAGTGGGGCAAAAAGTATTTGGTCAGCCACCAATTGTGCAAGTTCTCCCACTTACAAATATGAGAGAGGCCTGTAATTTACATCATAGCTACACTTCAATTATGACAGACAAAATGAGGGGGAAAAATCCAGAAAATCACATTGTAGGATTTTTCATGAATTTATTTGCAAATTATGGTGGAAAATAAGTATTTGGTCAATAACAAAAGTTTTTGCATTTTGTCTGCCATAGTTGAAGTGTACCTATGATGAAAATTACAGGCCTGTCTCATATTTTTAAGTGGGAGAACTTGCACAATTGGTGGCTGACTAAATACTATTTTGCCCCACTGTATGTAAAATTCCCTGCCTGTTGACATAGCCAGGGGGTACATTTGTTAATAGACCAACAAGAATGAGAGTTCCAAACTGCTCTGCCAGTAACAACTAATTTTCAGTTTCCCACCTCTCCACAAACCACGCCCAGACAGCGCTAGCTAAATTCTTGCTTGAGAAATTGCTATTGTTGATTATTTTTGACCATTTAAATTTAAACCAATCACATTAATGTACTTAATTGGTAGCAAGAAATTATTTGATATTGAGATAAAAATGACTGCATTGGACCTTTAACAACAACAACAAAAAATGAAAATGTTCAAGTGCATGTTCCTTTCTTCGTAATAATATTACAATACTATTATTATATACAATACTACTATTACAATACTATTAAAATACTAATATTACAATTAAGAGACTTATAATTACTATTATAACTTATTTGAATACAGATTTGAGTTGTTTTTATTTTAATTAAGGTGGTCTTTGAAAACATCTAGCTTCTTTGCAAATACCAACAATGCAACACTTTTTAAATGTAATTTATTTTATTTCACCTTTATTTAACCAGGTAGGCTAGTTGAGAACAAGTTCTCATTTGCATCTGCGACCTGGCCAAGATAAAGCAAAGCAGTTCGACACATACAACAACACAGACTTACACATGGAAAAAACAAACATACAATCAATAATATAGTAGAAAAATCTATATACAGCATGTGTATATGAGGAAGGATAAGAGAGGTAAGGCAATAAATAGGCCATGGTGGCGAAGTAATTACAATATAGCAATTAAACACTGGAATGGTAGGGTGTGCAGAAGATGAATGTGCAAGTAGAGATACTGGGGTGCAAAGGAGCAAGATAAATAACATAAATACAGTATGGGGATGAGGTAGGTTGGATGGGCTATTTACAGATGAGTTACTGTATGTACCGGTGCAGTGACCTGTCAGCTCCTCTGACAGCTGGTGATTAAAGCTAGTGAGGGAGGTAAGAGTCTCCAGCTTCAGAGAGTTTTGCAGTTCGTTCCAGTCATTGGCAGCAGAGAACTGGAAGGAGAGGCGGCCAAAGGAAGCATTGGCTTTGGGGGTGACCAGTGAGATATACCAGCTGGAGCGCGTGCGTGTCATGTTTTGTCATTGATTATCATGTCTTGTCCCTGTGCTTCCCTTCTATTTGTTTCCCTCTGCTGGTCTTATTAGGTTCTTTCCCTCTTTCTATCCCTCTCTCTCCCCCTCCCTCTCTCTCTCTATCGTTCCGTTCCTGCTCCCAGCTGTTCCTCATTCTCCTAACTACCTCATTTACTCTTTCACACCTGTCCCCTATTTTGCCCTCTGATTAGAGTCCCTATTTCTCCCTCTGTTTTCCGCTTCTGTCCTTGTCGGATCATTGTTTGATGTTTGCTGTTCTGTGTCCTTGTTCCGCCCTGTCGTGTTTCTGCCTTCTTCAGATGCTGCGTGTGAGCAGGTGTCTATGTCAGCTACGGCCTGTGCCTTCCCGAAGCGACCTGCAGTCTGTGGTCGCGTCTCCAGTCGTTCCTCTCTACTGACGAGAGGATTTCAGTTTTCCTGTTTTGTATTTACCGGAGATAATATCCAGGATTATCGTTTTTGTTAACAACTGGAATAAAGACTCTGTTTCTGTTAAGTCGCTTTTGGGTCCTCATTCACCAGCATAACAGAATGATCCGACCAAGAATGGACCCAGCGACTACGGATTCTCTCTACTCTACTGTCGAGTTCCAGGGAGCGATGCTCGGCAGACACGAGCAGGAATTGTCTGCTGCTCGGCATGCCGTTGAGACCCTGGCCGCTCAGGTCTCCGACCTCTCAGGACAGTTTCAGAGTCTTCGTCTCGTGCCACCAGCTACTTCCTGGTCTTCCGAGTCTCCGGAACCTAGGGTTAATAACCCACCATGTTACTCTGGGCAGCCCACTGAGTGCCGCTCCTTTCTCACCCAGTGTGATATTGTGTTCTCTCTCCAGCCCAACACATACTCAAGAGAGAGCTCGGATCGCCTACGTCATATCACTCCTTACTGGTCGGGCTCGGGAGTGGGGCACAGCTATCTGGGAGGCAAGGGCTGAGTGTACTAACGATTATCAGAACTTTAAAGAGGAGATGATACGGGTTTTTGATCGTTCTGTTTTTGGGAAAGAAGCTTCCTGGTCCCTGTCTTCCCTATGTCAAGGTAATCGATCCATAACGGATTACTCTATAGAGTTTCGCACTCTTGCTGCCTCCAGTAACTGGAACGAGCAGGCGTTGCTCGTTTTCTGGAGGGACTCCACGCTAAGGTTAAGGATGAGATTCTCTCCCGGGAGGTTCCATCCAGCGTGGATTCTTTGATTGAACTCGCTATTCGCATTGAACGACGGGTAGATCTTCGTCACCGAGCTCATAGAAGAGAGCTCGCGTTAACTGTGTCCCCCCTCTCCCCGACACTACCATCTTTCCCCACTGACTCAGGTGTTGAGCCCATGCAGCTGGGGGGTATTCGCATCTCGACTAAGGAGAGGGAACGGAGAATCACCAACCGCCTATGTCTCTATTGCGGTTCCGCTGGTCATTTTGTCATTTCATGTCCAGTTAAAGGCCAGAGCTCATCAGTAAGTGGAGGGCGACTGATAAGCGCTACTACTCTGTCCTCTCCGTCAAGTACCTGTACTACCTTGCCGGTCCATCTACGCTGGACCGGATCGGCAGCTTCCTGCAGTGCATTAATAGACTCTGGGGCGGAGGGCTGTTTTATGGACGAAGCCTGGGCTCGGGAACATGACATTCCTCTCAGACAGTTAGGGAGCCCACGGTCATGTTCGCCTTGGATGGTAGTCCTCTCCCCAGTATATTATGTGAAACACTACCTTTAACCCTCACAGTATCTGGTAACCATAGTGAGACCATTTCTTTTTGGATTTTTGTTCACCTTTTACACCTGTTGTTTTGGGTCATCCCTGGCTAGTGTGTCATAATCCTTCTTTTGATTGGTCTAGTAATTCTATCCTTTCCTGGAACGTTTCTTGTCATGTGAAATGTTTAATGTCTGCTATTCCTCCTGTTTCTTCTGCTCCCTCTTCACAGGAGGAACCTGGTGATTTGACAGGAGTGCAGGAGGAATATCATGATCTGCGCACGGTCTTCAGTCGGTCCAGAGCCAACTCCCTTCCTCCTCACCGGTCGTATGATTGTTGTACTGATCTCCTTAAGAAGCGTTTTGCATCCGCTCCTATCCTTGTTGCACCTGACGTCACTAAACAGTTCATTGTCGAGGTAGACGCGTCGGGGGTGGGCGTGGGAGCCATTCTGTCCCAGCGCTCCCATACTGACGATGGGGTCCACCCTTGTGCGTATTTTTCTCATCACCTGTCGCCGTCGGAACGTAACTATGATGTGGCTAACCGCGAACTGCTCGCCATCCGTTTAGCCCTAGGCAAATGGCGACAGTGGTTGGAGGGGGCGACCGTTCCTTTTGTCGTTTGGACTGACCAAAAGAACCTTGAGTACATCCGTTCTGCCAAACGACTCAATGCGCGTCATGCTCGTTGGGCGTTGTTTTTCGCTCGTTTCGAGTTCGTGATTTCTTATCGCCCGGGTACTAAGAACACCAAGCCTCATGCTTTATCCCGTCTCTTCAGTTCTTCTGTAGCGTCTACCGATCCCGAGGGGATTCTCCCTGAGGGGCGTGTTGTTGGGTTGAATGTCTGGGGAATTGAGAGACAGGTCAAGCAAGCACTCACTCACACTCCGTCACCGCGCGCTTGTCCTAGTAACCTTCTTTTCGTTCCTGTCTCTACTCGTCTGGCTGTTCTTCAGTGGGCTCACTCTGCCAAGTTAGCTGGCCACCCCGGCGTTCGGGGTACGCTTGCTTCTATTCGCCAGCGGTTTTGGTGGCCTACTCAGGAGCCTGACACGCGCCGTTTCGTTGCTGCTTGTTCGGACTGCGCGCAGAATAAGTCCGGTAACTTTTTTTCTGCTTCTGCTCCTGGCCTTGCTGGGTCTCAGTCTGTCTCCAGCCACCGCATCTCTCCTGCCCTTGCTGTGTCTCAGTCTGTCCACAGCCACCGCCTCTCTCCTGTTCCTGGTCTTAGCCTTGCTGTGTCTCAGTCTGTCCCTAGTTGTTACTCTCCTGGCCTGTTTGGTCCTGATTGCTTTAACGCTTACAGTTCTCTACCCGTGTCTCATTTTTATAAGAGTAATAGCCCTAGATTCCCTCTTCATCGTCTCCCGTTACGGTCCTGAGGAGAGGAGTTGGGTTCTTTCTCGGGACGTGCTGGACCGTTTGTTGATTGATGATTTCCTCCGTTGCCGCCAGGGTTCCTCCTCGAGTGCGCCAGGAGGCGCTCGGTGAGTGGGGGGGGTACTGTCATGTTTTGTCATTGATTATCATGTCTTGTCCCTGTGCTTCCCTTCTATTCGTTTCCCTCTGCTGGTCTTATTAGGTTCTTTCCCTCTTTCTATCCCTCTCTCTCCCCCTCCCTCTCTCTCTCTATCGTTCCGTTCCTGCTCCCAGCTGTTCCTCATTCTCCTAACTACCTCATTTACTCTTTCACACCTGTCCCCTATTTTGCCCTCTGATTAGAGTCCCTATTTCTCCCTCTGTTTTCCGCTTCTGTCCTTGTCGGATCATTGTTTGATGTTTGCTGTTCTGTGTCCTTGTTCCGCCCTGTCGTGTTTCTGCCTTCTTCAGATGCTGCGTGTGAGCAGGTGTCTATGTCAGCTACGGCCTGTGCCTTCCCGAAGCGACCTGCAGTCTGTGGTCGCGTCTCCAGTCGTTCCTCTCTACTGACGAGAGGATTTCAGTTTTCCTGTTTTGTATTTACCGGAGATAATATCCAGGATTATCGTTTTTGTTAACAACTGGAATAAAAACTCTGTTTCTGTTAAGTCGCTTTTGGGTCCTCATTCACCAGCATAACAGTGCGACAGGTGGGTGCTGCTATGGTGACCAGTGAGCTGAGATAAGGCGGGGCTTTACCTAGCAGAGACTTGTAGATAACCTGGAGCCAGTGAGTTTGGTGACGAGTATGAAGCGAGGGCAAGCCAACGAGAGCATACAGGTCACAGTGGTGGGTAGTATATGGGGCTTTGGTGACAAAACTAATGGCACTGTGATAGACTGCATCCAATTTGTTGAGTAAAGTGTTGGAGGCTATTTTGTAAGTGACATCGCTGAAGTCGAGGATCGGTAGGATGGTCAGTTTTACGAGGGTTTGTTTGGCAGCATGAGTGAAGGATGCTTTGTTGCGAAATAGGAAGCCGATTCTACATTTAATTTTGGATTGGAGATGTTTAATGTGAGTCTGGAATGAGAGTTTACAGTCTAACCAGACACCTAGGTATTTGTAGTTGTCCACATATTCTAAGTCGGAGCCGTCCAGAGTAGTGATGCTAGTCGGGCGGGCAGGTGCGGTTAGCGAAAGGTTGAAGTCAAGCAGAGAAAGATGTTGAATGTTGGCAAGTAAGTCTCTGTTAGAACACAGAGCTAGCAAGCATCTTAGTTGCTAGCAGTTGCCACCCAAAGCTAGTAGTAGGCCTTGTAATAGTAGTAGAAGTAAAAAGTAGAACATTCAGCACTGAACTCTCTCCTTACCTTAGTTTTGAGGTCTTTCCCTATATCAATGTTTTTGTAGTGCAATTTAAGAGTGTAGCATAAGCTATGTAGCTGATATATTGTTGACTCTCTTTCCCTATTGACTCTGACCCTGCTTGAATCTTCCAGCACCTGTTATACTGTTGGCATGTTCCCACCTCAGCCATGTTCCCACCTCAGCCATGTTACCACCTCAGCCATGTTACCACCTAAGCCATGTTACCACTTCAGCCATGTTACCACGTTACCACCCCAGCCATGTTACCACCTCAGCCATGTTACCACCTCAGCCATGTTACCATGTTCCCACCTCAGCCATGTTACCACCTCAGCCATGTTCCCACCTCAGCCATGTTACCACCTCAGCCATGTTCAAACCTCAGCCATGTTACCAACCCAGCCATGTTACCAACCCAGCCATGTTACCACCTCAGCCATGTTACCACCTCAGCCATGTTACCATGTTCCCACCTCAGCCATGTTACCACTTCAGCCATGTTACCACCTCAGCCATGTTACCACCTCAGCCATGTTACCACCTCAGCCATGTTACCAACCCAGCCATGTTACCAACCCAGCCATGTTACCACCTCAGCCATGTTACCACCTCAGCTATGTTACCACCTCAGCCATGTTACCATGTTACCACCCCAGCCATGTTCCCACCTCAGCCATGTTACCAACCCAGCCATGTTACCACCTCAGCCATGTTACCACCTCAGCCATGTTACCATGTTACCACCCCAGCCATGTTCCCACCTCAGCCATGTTACCAACGCAGCCATGTCACCACTTCAGCCATGTTACCATCTCAGCCATGTTCCCATGTTACCACCTAAACCCTGGCCCTGCATGTCCCCAGGCACCCTCATTTGTTGACTTCTGTGATCGAAAAAGCCTTGGTTTCATGCATGTCAACATCAGAAGCCTCCTCCCTAAGTTTGTTTTACTCACTGCTTTAGCACACTCTGCTAACCCTGATGTCCTTGCCGTGTCTGAATCCTGGCTCAGGAAGGCCACCAAAAATTCAGAGATTTCCATACCCAACTATAACATCTTCCGTCAAGATAGAACTGCTAAACGGGGAGGAGTTGCAGTCTACTGCAGAGATAGCCTGCAAAGTAATGTCATACTTTCCAGGTCCATACCCAAACAGTTCGAACTACTAATTCTGAAAATTACTTGTCACACGACACAATACCACACGACACAATACCACAGATGTCTCAAGTTTTGAGGGCTCGTGCAATTGGCATGCTGACTGCAGGAATATCCACCAGAGCTGTTGACAGAGAACTGACCATAAACTGCCTTCAAATACCATAAGCCGGCCTCCAACGTCATTTTAGAGAATTTGGCAGTACGTCCAACCGGCCTCACAACCGCAGACCACGTGTAACCACGCCTCCACATCCGGCTTCTGCACCTTCAGGATTGTCTGAGGGGGTGCTGAGTAGTATTTCTGTCTGTAATAAAGCCCAATTGTGGGGAAAACTCATTCTGATTGGCTGTGCCTGGCTCCCCATTGGGTGGGCCTATTCCCTCCAAGGCCCACCCATGGTTGCGCCCTTGTCCAGTTATGTGAAATCTGCACATGAAATCCATCAAGATAGAACTGCCAAAGGGGAAGGAGTTGCAATCTACTGCAGAGATAGCCTGCAAAGTTCTGTCATACTTTACAGGTCTATACCCAAACAGTTTGAACTTCTAATTAAAAATGTTTACCTCTCCAGAAATAAGTCTCTCACTGTTGCCGCCTGCTACCGACCCCCCTCAGCTCCCAGCTGTGCCCTGGACACCATTTGTGAATTGATTGCCCCCCATCTAGCTTCAGAGTTTGTTCTGCTAGGTGACCTAAACTGGGATATGCTTAACACCCCGGCAGTCCTACAATCTAAGCTAGATGCCCTCAATCTCACACAAATCATCAAAGAACCCACCAGGTACAACCCTAACTCTGTAAGCAAGGGCACCCTCATAGACGTCATCCTGACCAACTGGCCCTCCAAATACACCTCCGCTGTCTTCAACCAGGATCTCAGCGACCACTGCCTCATTGCCTGTATCCGCTACGGTGCCGCAGTCAAACGACCACCCTCATCACTGTCAAATGCTCCCTAAAACACTTCTGTGAGCAGGCCTTTCTAATCGACCTGGCCCGGGTATCCTGGAAGGACATTGACCTCATCCCGTCAGTTGAGGATGCCTGGTCATTCTTTAAGAGTAACTTCCTCACCATTTTAGATAAGCATGCTCCGTTCAAAAAATGCAGAACTAAGAACAGATACAGCCCTTGGTTCACTCCAGACCTGACTGCCCTCGACCAGCACAAAAACATCCTGTGGCGGACTGCAATAGCATCGAACAGTCCCCGCGATATGCAACTGTTCAGGGAAGTCAGGAACCAATACACGCAGTCAGTCAGGAAAGCTAAGGCCAGCTTCTTCAGGCAGAAGTTTGCATCCTGTAGCTCCAACTCCAAAAAGTTCTGGGACACTGTGAAGTCCATGGAGAACAAGAGCACCTCCTCCCAGCTGCCCACTGCACTGAGGCTAGGGAACACGGTCACCACCGACAAATCCATGATTATCAAAAACTTCAACAAGCATTTCTCAACGGCTGGCCATGCCTTCCGCCTGGCTACTCCTACCTCGGCCAACAGCCCCGGCCCCCCGCAGCTCCTCGCCCAAGCCTCTCCAGGTTCTCCTTTACCCAAATCCAGATAGCAGATGTTCTGAAAGAGCTGCAAAACCTGGACCCGTATAAATCAGCTGGGCTTGACAATCTGGACCCTCTATTTCTGAAACTATCCGCCGCCATTGTCGCAACCCCTATTACCAGCCTGTTCAACCTCTCTTTCATATCGTCTGAGATCCCCAAGGACTGGAAAGCTGCCGCAGTCATCCCCCTCTTCAAAGGGGGTGACACCCTGGACCCAAACTGTTACAGACCTATATCCATCCTGCCCTGCCTATCTAAGGTCTTCGAAAGCCAAGTCAACAAACAGGTGACTGACCATCTCGAATCCCACCGTACCTTCTCCGCTATGCAATACGGTTTCCGAGCCGGTCACGGGTGCACCTCAGCCACACTCAAGGTACTAAACGACATCATAACCGCCATCGATAAAAGACAGTACTGTGCAGCCGTCTTCATCGACCTTGCCAAGGCTTTCGACTCTGTCAATCACCATATTCTTATCGGCAGACTCAGTAGCCTCGGTTTTTCGGATGACTGCCTTGCCTGGTTCACCAATTACTTTGCAGACAGAGTTCATTGTGTCAAATCGGAGGGCATGTTGTCCGGTCCTTTGGCAGTCTCTATGGGGGTGCCACAGGGTTCAATTCTCGGGCCGACTCTTTTCTCTGTATATATCAATGATGTTGCTCTTGCTGCGGGCGATTCCCTGATCCACCTCTACACAGACGACACCATTGTATACACTTTCGGCCCGTCATTGGACACTGTGCTATCTAACCTCCAATCGAGCTTCAATGCCATACAACACTCCTTCCGTGGCCTCCAACTGCTCTTAAATGCTAGTAAAACCAAATGCATGCTTTTCAACCGATCGCTGCCTGCACCCGCATGCCCGACTAGCATCACCACACTGGATGGCTCCGACCTTGAATATGTGGACACCTATAAGTACCTAGGTGTCTGGCTAGACTGCAAACTCTCCTTCCAGACCCATATCAAACATCTCCAATCGAAAATAAAATCAAGAATCGGCTTTCTATTCCGCAACAAAGCCTCCTTCACTCACGCTGCCAAGCTTACCCTAGTAAAACTGACTATCCTACCGATCCTCGACTTCGGCGACGTCATCTACAAAATTGCTTCCAACACTCTACTCAGCAAACTGGATGCAGTTTATCACAGTGCCATCCATTTTGTCACTAAAGCACCTTATACAGCCTTATCCAGCAGGTGTATCTCATTGATCATCCCTAAAGCCAACACCTCATTCGGCCGCCTTTCGTTCCAGTACTCTGCTGCCTGTGACTGGAACGAATTGCAAAAATCGCTGAAGTTGGAGACTTTTATCTCCCTCACCAACTTCAAACATCAGCTAGCTGAGCAGCTAACCGATCGCTGCAGCTGTACATAATCTATTGGTAAATAGCACACCCATTTTCACCTACCTCATCCCCACAGTTTTTATTTATTTACTTTTCTGCTCTTTTGCACACCAATATCTCAACCTGTACATGATCATCTGATCATTTATCACTCCAGTGTTAATCTGCAATATTGTAATTATTTGCCTACCTCCTCATGCCTTTTGCACACATTGTATATAGACTCCCCTTTTTTTCTCTGTGTTATTGACTTGTTAATTGTTTACTCCATGTGTAACTCTGTGTTGTCTGTTCACACTGCTATGCTTTATCTTGGCCAGGTCGCAGTTGCAAATGAGAACCTGTTCTCAACTAGCCTACCTGGTTAAATAAAGGTGAAATAAAAATATAAAAAAATACCACCTCAGCCATGTTACCACCTCAGCCATGTTACCACCTCAGCCATATTACCATGTTACCACCTCAGCCATGTTCCCATGTTACCACCTCAGCCATGTTACCATGTTACCACCTCAGCCATGCTACCACCTCAGCCATGTTCCCACCTCAGCCATGTTCCCACCTCAGCCATGTTACCACGTTCCCACCCCAGCCATGTTACCACATCAGCCATATTCCCACACTCCCCCTCTAACTAGCAGCCTGGCTTGCTAGTAGCAGCAATTGCTCACTAATTGACAGCTCCTGCACCCACAGCTTAACCTCCAAGTCTCAGTTGGCCATTTCATCCACAATAATGTTCGGTCTAATTGCAGTGTCTAGTTAAAAATGCTCACGCACCAATATGTATCTGTCTGCTTTCCTTTATATCTTGGGATTGCTTTAACCTTTGAGCCTCTGCAAAGTCAGAATTCTTCACAGACAGGGCCCATAGTTACAGTAACATTGTCTTCTTGTTCATTTCAAAGCTTTTTAAACACTCATTACATATATTTTCCTTCAATTACTTACTCGCAATACTATTTTGGTATAATAACACATAGTTGATTTGTGTTCACTAAGTTCTATATTTATATCTAATACAAAACCTTTAATATACCAGGACCTCTATTGCTTATCATGAGGAGATACGCCATAATGTGTAGATGACCATGAATATTTTAAATGTAATGTATTCAACTTATATTATAATTGGACGAATACAACTTAAAGGTACATTCCTTAAGATAACATACTGCTGAAGTCATCTGAAGAATATGACACATAGAAGGCTTATGAAAGATGTCAGACAGAGATCCTTTACTGCCAAAACATTATATTTGTGCACATGAACGTTTTTTTTCCCCCATGTTGCACCAGACACTGTTACGTCCGTCTTCGGAACTGAGACCAAAGCGCAGGGTGGTAAGTGTACATCTTTCTTTATTTTATATGAACACCAAAAAACAACAATAGATAAACGACCGTAACGTTCTGCAGGCTACACAGTAACTGAACAAAAACAAGATCCCACAAACTCAGGTGGAAAACAGGCTGCCTAAGTATGATCCCCAATCAGAGACAACGATAGACGGCTGCCTCTGATTGGGAACCATACCCGGCCAACAAAGAAATAGAAAACTAGAGTGCCCATCCAAATCACACCCTGACCTAACCAAATAGAGAAATAAACAGTCTATTTAAGGTCAGGGCGTGACAGACACAGAATAAAGTTACACTGTATAGTGGATACAGAGCTCGAACATCAGGAGTAAAATCCTGTGTCTGCTCTATAAATTATACAGCTATCTGCCAGTGCCACCCGACACGTTGTTTCAAACAGGAAACGGTATGGACTGTGCCTTTAAGACCCCATACATGATTTAGCTTGTATTTCTGGCCTGATTTGAAACTGAAAGCTCTTGACTCTACAGGAAGTGAAAGGCCCCTTGTGCAAGTTGCTTTCTATGTCAGAGACTGTGGCCAGAGAAAAAGGAAGGGGAGGGAGAGCAGCACGGTGGTTGATGTCAGAGACTGTGGCCAGAGAAAAAGGAAGGGGAGGGAGAGCAGCACGGTGGTTGATGTCAGAGACTGTGGCCAGAGAAAAAGGAAGGGGAGGGAGAGCAGCACGGTGGTTGATGTCAGAGATCAGTGGAGCGTCTGAAAGTCACCTCACACACACACACACACACACACACACACACACACACACACACACACACACACGCACACACACACACACACACACGCACACGCACGCGCGCACACGTACACTCGCACAACACAGCACTTGGAGAGAGCACAGCACCACAGGAACCTCGACTGATTTCTTTTCTCCCACCCGCAGATGCAGAAACGCCAGGTTTTTGAGTCAGACCTCTCATTCAGTCCAGAAGAATTAGTGACGGTAGCTAACCACATGGTTACTAGAGTGCCCGCATCAAAGCACCATGTGGTGCTATTTGAATAGTGATGATTATCTCCTGTCTGAAACCAGTTTTTTTTATCCATACAGACCAAGGGCAACGATTACTCGTTGTCAACTCCGATTACAGTCCGTCATCGGAGTCACTTCAATGCGTCATCACCGTCACTGAGCTGACGGTAATGGTAATGACAATGTCACAGAGTGGTTACATCGCATGCATAAGGCCTTACCTTGGGTCTCCCGATCCAGCTCGCTGTGCTCCCCTGGCCTACATCTGGAAATCTGATGCACATATCTGAAGCCTCCTCGTTGTGTGGAGCTAGGCTAGCGTTTCTGTCTCGGGGGGCTTTGTGGCTGGGCTATAATTGGATAGCGGCACGTTTCGTGCTTTGGAGCACTCTGATTTGCAAGGCATTGCTATCAAGTGACTATCTTGTGCTATCATGTGTGCCTGCAAAGGGAGATCCATTTTGTGTGAGGTTGGAAATGATGCATGCTGCCATTTCCTCCCTGTTGGATGGGTTGTAATTTTACCCAGTGGGGGGTGTCATTCAAGTGTCCCAAGCCACCTGAGTGTTGACGATGCAGGAATGAGTCAGACGATAATGATGCCAGTGCACAGAACAAGGAAAAGACAGATGGTACATTTGGGCACATTGTGGAAGATTAAAATAATGATTGAACACAACTCCTACTGTTGTACACATGAAATAGCTCCGTCTCCATTGTAGTGTTGAGTCGACTCTCTGACCTTGCTGCTACATTTAGTCGATTTTCTCTGTTACAAATGCTCTCCTGAGATTGGCGCCCAAAACCTATTGTTGTCCAAGTGTAACAATGTGTCTTCTTAAAAAACCTG
Source organism: Oncorhynchus gorbuscha (assembly GCF_021184085.1). Taxonomy (NCBI): domain Eukaryota; kingdom Metazoa; phylum Chordata; class Actinopteri; order Salmoniformes; family Salmonidae; genus Oncorhynchus; species Oncorhynchus gorbuscha. Next base: position 78,098,833 of record NC_060183.1, on the reverse strand, counting down.
CGGCTGGGAATCTACTAAGCTAACATATGGAATTTGTAAGATGATCACACCAAGGATCATTTAGCTGTTTGATTTTTGATTATTAGGACCCCTGTAGGTATCCCCAAAATATTTAAAAAATATTTGCTGAAATATAGAATTTTAGCCTTAGAAACACTATGAATAACATATTCATACATGGCAAAACAGATGAAGAGGGAGCAGCAGGTAGCTGACTAGTGGTGGCTATTTTCTGTATTATTATACTACGTTATTATGCTATGTTATTATGATATGTTACTATGCTATGTTATTATGCTAGGTTATTATACTATATTACTATGCTATGTTATTATGCTGTGTTATTATGATATGTTATTATGATATGTTATTATGCTATGTTACTATGCTATGTTACTATGCTATGTTACTATGCTATGTTACTATGCTATGTTACTATGCTATGTTATCATGCTATGTTATTACGCTATGTTATTATTCTATGTTATTATGATATGTTATTATGCTATCTTATTATGCTATGTTACTATGCTATATTATTATGCTATTAAATGATTATGCTATTATGGTATGCTATTGCCATCTATACTGATGGTCTGGGGGTAAAAGCTCCCTGATGATCTTCTTGGCCTTCCTGCGACACCTGATGTTGTAGGTGTCTTGGAGGGCAGGCAGTGAGCACCCAATGGCTGAGCGTACCACCCTCTGTAATGCCTTACGATGCACAGCGGTGGAGTAGCCATACCAGGCTGTAATGTAGCCTGGCAGGATGCTCTCGATGGTGCTCCTGTAGAACACTGTGAGGGCCCTCGGGGACAGGCTGAATTTCTTTTGCCTCCTGAGATTGAAGAGTCGCTGTTGTGCCTTCTTAACCCATGTGGGTCCGTGTGGTTTGACCATTCAGCTTATCTGAGATGTCAACGACGAATACGTTTTGACCGTCTCCACGGCGACCCCGTTGATGAGGATGTGGCGTGCCCAGCCTGGTTCCTCCTGAAGTCCACAATCAGCTCCTTTGTTTTGCCAGCCGTTGAGGGAGAGGTTGTTTCCTTGGCATCACGTGTCAGAGTGCCTACCTCCTCCTGTAGGTCGTCTAGTCGTTCTAGGTAATCAGACCTACCTCACTCTTAGAAAAAAGGTTCCAAAAGGGTTCAGCTGTCCCCATAGGAGAACCCTTTTTAGTTCCAGGTAGAACCCTCTGTGAAAATGGTTCTTCATTATAACCCAAAAGAGTTCTACCTGGAAGCAAAAAGGGTTCTTCAAAGAAGAACGGTTTTAGGTTCTAGAGTGTACTGTCGTGTCGTCAGCAAACTTAATGATGGAGTTTGAACTGTGAGAGGCCACACAGTCGTGGGTATACAGGGAGTACAGGAGGGGACTGTGGACTCACCCTTGTGGGGCCCCCGTGGTGAGGATCAGTGTGGAAGAGGTAATGATGCCTACCTTCACCACCTGGGGGAGGCCCGTCAGGAAGTCCAGGACCCAGTTGTATTGGGAGGAGTTCAGTCCCAGGGGTGTGTGTGTGTGTGTGTGTGTGTGTGTGTGTGTGTGTGTGTGTGTGTGTGTGTGTGTGTGTGTGTGTGTGTGTGTGTGTGTGTGTGTGTGTGTGTGTGTGTGTGTGTGTGTGTGTGTGTGTGTGTGTGTGTGTGTGCGTGTGCGTGTCCATGTCTGTGTGTGTGTGTGTGTCTGTGTGTGTGGGCTGTGTGTGTGTGTGTGTGTGTGTGTGTGTGTGTGTGTGTGTGTGTGTGTGTGTGTGTGTGTGTGTGTGTGTGTGTGTGTGTGTGTGTGTGTGTGTGTGTGTGTGTGTGTGTGTGTGTGTGTGTGTGTGTGTGTGTGTGTGTGTGTGTGTGTGTGTGTGTGTTAGAAGGGAATAAACAGCAGCAACCTCTTTCTTTAATCCCATTAGTGATTGGACCCAAGGAGCATTCAGCTGTAAACAAAGTCTAAGACAATGATTGTGTGTTGGCTATTATGCAACCATAGCTTTGAAAGAGTCAATACAAATGATAAAAGTCTTCCACGGGGGAGGAGGCCATTGTTTTCAAACCAAAAAATTGAAATTGAAATAAGAAAATTACTAGTATGTTAAACAACTACATATTTCACAGTTAAACCCTGTTTGACATATTTCACAGTTAAACCTTGTTTTACATATATCCAATCAGAGCTAGATTTGTGTTCACATTGTGCCTCCTTCAACCATCTGGAAAATCTCGAGAGCTTACATTCTGTTTTGCTACATGGATTAATAGCTCAGTGGTCATCAGTTCGGTGATACGAGGCTACACATAAACTCAACGGGATAAAGTAAACCAGATCCTGCAGGGAGCGTCCTGCAGGGAGCGTGAGAGCACACACTGTGAGGAAGTTAGGTGCTGGTAGTTAGAACGTACTTGTAGGCCAGTTGGTAGAGCATTGCGCTTGCAAAACCAGAGTAGTGGGTTTGATTCCTGGGACCACCTGTATATAACTGTAGGTAGACATGACTGTCATGTTTTATGCAATGCTTCTAGCTCTCTCTAACATTGGTTGTAGGGATACAGAGACTGTGTCCTAAATGGCACCCTATTCCCTTTGTAGTGCACTACTTTTGACCGTGGTCCGTCAAAAGTAGTGCACTATGTAGGTATTAGGGTGTCATTTGGGACACAGGGCGGCTCTCTGAATGTTACAAGGATTCCTAGCTTTCTCCTCACATAAGAAAGAGTAGGAAACCATTGAAGACGGGGCGAATGACGGCTAGCCGACAACATGAGCGTGTGCGCTCAGCTGAAGGTAGACTGTGTCTCCCTCCTCCATCTTCAAAGTGACTGAATCGGTCGTCACATCATCTCCATCAGAAGACAAGGGTAGCAATTTGTACAACGTTCTTATACATGGCAGCATTCATACTTGTGCTGTTCCTCTTAAAGCAGCTGACGGTTAAGCAGCTGACGGTAAAGCAGCTGAAGGTAAAGCAGCTGAAGGTAAAGCAGCTGATGCTTAAGTAGCTGAAGGTAAAGCAGCTGAAGGTTAAGCAGCTGAAGGTAAAGCAGCTGAAGGTTAAGCAGCTGAAGGTTAAAGCAGCTGAAGGTAAAGCAGCTGAAGGTTAAGCAGCTGAAGGTTAAGCAGCTGAAGGTAAAGCAGCTGAAGGTTAAGCAGCTGAAGGTTAAGCAGCTGAAGGTAAAGCAGCTGAAGGTTAAGCAGCTGAAGGTTAAGCAGCTGAAGGTAAAGCAGCTGAAGGTTAAGCAGCTGAAGGTAAAGCAGCTGAAGGTAAAGCAGCTGATGCTTAAGTAGCTGAAGGTTAAGCAGCTGAAGGTTAAGCAGCTGAAGGTAAAGCAGCTGAAGGTAAAGCAGCTGAAGGTAAAGCAGCTGAAGGTAAAGCAGCTGAAGGTAAAGCAGCTGAAGGTAAAGCAGCTGAAGGTAAAGCAGCTGAAGGTTAAGCAGTTGAAGGTAAAGCAGTTGAAGGTAAAGCAGCTGATGCTTAAGTAGCTGAAGGTAAAGCAGCTGAAGGTAAAGCAGCTGAAGGTAAAGCAGCTGAAGGTTAAGCAGCTGAAGGTTAAGCAGCTGAAGGTTAAGCAGCTGAAGGTAAAGCAGCTGAAGGTTAAGCAGCTGAAGGTTAAGCAGCTGAAGATTAAGCAGCTGATGCATAAGTAGCTGAAGGTTAAGCAGCTGAAGGTAAAGCAGCTGAAGGTAAAGCAGCTGAAGGTAAAGCAGCTGAAGGTAAAGCAGCTGAAGGTTAAGCAGCTGAAGGTTAAGCAGCTGAAGGTAAAGCAGCTGAAGGTTAAGCAGCTGATGCATAAGCAGCTGAAGGTTAAGCAGCTGAAGGTAAAGCAGCTGAAGGTTAAGCAGCTGAAGGTTAAGCAGCTGAAGGTAAAGCAGCTGAAGATTAAGCAGCTAAAGGCAGAAGCAGTTCTTTACCTTGAAGACAATAAGAGAACAACGTAGAAAAAATACCTGCGTTGGTGTCGTAGCAGTGACCAATATTTGTCTGGACATTTCTGTAGAAAACCTCAAATCCAACGGAAAAAGCTACCATTGGTTTGTCTGTGGGTATAAGGTAGAAAAGCAGGTACTGAAACATGTTTGTATCTACGGGCACCTATTGTTCAACAAGGAGGAGACAAATGCATGAGGTGACTATTTATCATTTTCAGCACCAAAATATTTTTTGAATTTATAGCAGCGGTAACCATAAACATTTAGTTTTCTCTCAAACTTTTGAATTGTATTTATTGTGCGTACGCTACCTTGACTGTATTTCAGCAACTTGTCTAGCTGATTTCAGCCTTACTGCTTGAGCTGAAATGATATGAGCAGCAGAGGTTAAAAGGGAAGTTGCACTACTTTATCCAACGCTAGCTAAATATAAAAGGAAGTGATAGCTGATTTCAGTTGATTTAGTCATTTGTCTACTGGCACCAAGATTAAGTTTGTAAATACTGAACTTCCTCTTTAAGAACTGTTCAACCCTAATGAAATTAGCGCAAGTCAAGTTCGAAAAATATAATAATAATTCACATATTTTTTTATTCATATTTTTCCGAGGTTGCTGCAGCACCCTCAGCACCCCTACTTTCCGCGGTAATGATTGGGCAAATTGACACAGGCAAAAGATCCCAGCAACATAGCCATTAGGCGTGCCATTCTGCTACCGTTGCTTGTTTTCTTTGCTGTTGCATGCTGATTTCTAAAAATAATCTCTGAGAATTAGGGAACTATCAGCCATGTCAATTTTACCGGCAGTGTGAGTGTTTTATCAGCCTCATCGGGTTACTGACAAATCATAGTTCAACATTTGGTCTGCGATTCAAACCAGAAACCTAACCTGTACGTGCACACTCATTTAGTGTTAGGATCATGGACAAATGGAGCCATTTATGGAGACCACATTGCCAGAGTAATACTGTAAAATCTTCCAGTCCGTAGACCCCAACCTGCTCCAATTAGGGTTAACCGTTTGGTGAGAGATCGTAACAGGCTTTCCCGGCCAAGGTTCAACTTTGCAACCCATACTTTACTACTTTACTATTTTTTAAAAAATCACGTTTGCACGTGGCTATTCTACCCTGTAGGTCTTGAACTACGGACTCAGTGAACACAATATCATGTTATTTCAAAAGAACTCAACATTATATATGATGGCCCAATTGAATTCAAATCTGAGTTTCCAGGGTGATGAAAAATAACACTCGTCTTCCACTGTTTGGATTAATATATGTAATCAAACGATGCTTACTGTGTGAAAACATAAACTCAACAGGACTTATATTGTCAAAAACACAGCTTGTCAATTTTGATTGGCGAGGGCCCTTAGTCACTGTATAAGTACAACCAATCCCCTGCCTCCGTTTCAGAGTGGAGCGGCTGCAGGTGTGTTGTTTCAAAGATCTTAACGGCCGGCCATAGTCTCTTTGTCTGTGAGAGACTCCATTTAATCAGAGTTTAATAAGGTGAGGTCAATTGCACTCAGTGTCTAAATCACTCATCCACAAAAGTTCCTTGTGTCTTCGTCATAAATGGTCGAGGACCCCAGAGCTACAGCAAATGGCATCCTGGGAGATTTTGCTTCTGAACACATGCATATCCTCTCCTCATTTGAAACTACTACAGGGTGGTTGAATTAAACTTAACTTTTAAAGCCACTGTCTGGGATTACATTGAAAAAAAATAATTCCTTAGCTGTATAACTAAATGGTGATTTGTTGTTTTTTGAATTGCAGACTGTAGCTTTAAGGCATAGTAAAGCCTTTGGAAACTGGTTATAGTATTTTTTTTATTTAAATTTATTTATTTGACCGTTAAAAACACAATGCGGATACAATGCTTTTAAATTATAGAGGATAACACAAAAAGGTTTTTAACTTATTTCCATTGTGGTTAGATTGTATTGTCCGGCTGGCTTCATTGATAGAGATAATGACGCTAGATTATAAATACTTGACAACAAACAAAAAGCATCACTCATCAATAGGAAGAAAACAGTCAAAAATAAATAAATAGATGACAAAGTAGCATTCATGAGAACGTTCAAAAGACCTGTATAGAAGCCTCAGAAATCAATCATGAGCAAATGCCATCCAGCAAAAAAGTTTTTTTTTTTTCTCTCCTCTCTCTCTCTCTCTCTCTCTCTCTCTCTCTCTCTCTCTCTCTCTCTCTCTCTCTGTCTCTGTCTCTGTCTCTGTCTCTGTCTCTGTCTCTGTCTCTGTCTCTGTCTCTGTCTCTGTCTCTCTCTCTCTCTCTCTCTCTCTCTCTCTCTCTCTCTCTCTCTCTCTCTCTCTATTTCTCTCTATTTCTCTCTGTCTCTCTCTCACTCTCCTGCTATGGCCATCGGTAGCCTTCCTTCCTGCTCGTTTGAAGGAGACAGTAATAGGGGCCATCAATCATTGTGTCTATCAAATATAAACATTGCTGTCCCGTTTTCAATCACAGTGAGACAAAGGTGATGTTCCCACTTTACCTGCGATTAGAGACAGCGATTAATCCACTGGCTGCTCATGAGATAGCCATAGGTGACATCCATTACGGGACTGCGTGTCTGTGTGCGTGTGTGGTGCTATGCATAAATTACAGAAATGAATGTGCTATTACTTCTAAGTAGACGATAATATATTGTAGTTCATTGTTAGACATTAATCTATTTTCACCAAATAGCATGTTTCTCTCTAATGTACCATAATAATATAGCATGATCAACTGAAATAAGCCAATTTCTCTCATAGTCGGTCCTTGAATCTTGAATCTTGTTATGTTCATACAAATCTTTACACATGTTAAGTTTTCTGAAAGTAAATGCAGTTGACAGTGAGAGGACATTTCTTTTTTTTTGCTGAGTTTACATCGTCTAATAGTAGGCAGACAACAACAGACACATCTTCCTGGGTTAGGGGAACCATTTCCAGATGGTTTTGAAATAGTAATTGACAAATAATCTGCCTCTTGAACACCTGTTGTTTTTGCATAAGAGGCCTGTGACATAGATCACTAATTGCCTGGGTGACATCCCTTCACTTCTAGTCTATGAGAAATGGAGTGGCGGAGAGATCTCTGTTTGTATCAATGACTCTCGGGCCACTCGTCCTGACTAACACTTGACCCTAAACCCAATTTGAAGAAAGACTTTGTCTGTTTTGTATACAAGTCAGTGAACATAGGAGAACTATACTGGGTGACGCTTTTACTTAAAGCCGACAGGTATAATCCTTTACTACTTACTATAAGCATGTAAAAGTTGCTATAATGCCTTATAATGAAGCATATTATTTATTTAGCGAAAACTGTGGATAGCTTTTATTTAGTCAGTATAATTGAGATGACACAGTAATAAGACATTATAAGGGGTTGTATGCCTATGACAAGTCTTGCAATTCAATATCACCACATCATAATGCATTATATCGATCTGCATTAAGCGTTTCCTTCGTTTGTTTTTGAGAAGGGTCCCTTGAGAACAAATACATGACATCAACATAAACATTTAGAAATGCCGACACGAACAACAGCAAGGTGGTGATTTATTTTACAACCTATCTTACTACACTACGTGGCCAGAAGTATGTGGACAACCCTTCAAATGAGTGGATTCGGCTATTTCAGCCACACCCGTTGATGACAGGTGAATAAAATCGAGCACACAGCCATGCAATCTCCATAATGTTAGTTATTATGGTACTAACCCACCCCCCATAACATATTATAATGTTAGTTATTATGGTACTAAACCCCCCCCCCCATAACATATTATAATGTTAGTTATTATGGTACTAACCCCCCCCCATAACATATTATAATGTTAGTTATTATGGTACTAACCCCCCCCCCCATAACATATTATAATGTTAGTTATTATGGTACTAAACCCCCCCATAACATCTTATAATGTTAGTTATTATGGTACTACCCCCCCCCATAACATCTTATAATGTTAGTTACTATGGTACTACCCCCATAACATCTTATAATGTTAGTTACTATGGTACTACCCCCCCATAACATATTATAGTGTTAGTTATTATGGTACTACCCCCCCATAACATATTATAATGTTAGTTATTATGGTACTACCCCCCCCCCCATAACATCTTATAATGTTAGTTATTATGGTACTACCCCCCCCCCCATAACATCTTATAATGTTAGTTATTATGGTACTACCCCCCCATAACATCTTATAATGTTAGTTATTATGGTACTACCCCCCCCCATAACATCTTATAATGTTAGTTATTATGGTACTACCCCCCATAACATCTTATAATGTTAGTTATTATGGTACTAACCCCCCCCCCATAACATCTTATAATGTTAGTTATTATGGTACTACCCCCCCCCCCCCCCATAACATATTATAATGTTAGTTACTATGGTACTACCCCCCCAACATATTATAATGTTAGTTATTATGGTACTACCCCCCCCCCATAACATATTATAATGTTAGTTATTATGGTACTACCCCCCCCCATTACATCTTATAATGTTAGTTATTATGGTACTACCCCCCCCCATAACATCGTATAATGTTAGTTATTATGGTACTACCCCCCCATAACATCTTATAATGTTAGTTATTATGGTACTACCCCCCCATAACATCTTATAATGTTAGTTATTATGGTACTACCCCCATAACATCGTATAATGTTAGTTATTATGGTACTACCCCCCCCCCCATAACATCGTATAATGTTAGTTATTATGGTACTACCCCCCCCCCCCCATAACATCGTATAATGTTAGTTATTATGGTACTACCCCCCCCCATAACATCTTATAATGTTAGTTATTATGGTACTACCCCCCCATAACATCTTATAATGTTAGTTATTATGGTACTAACCCCCCCCCCCCCCCCATAACATCTTATAATGTTAGTTATTATGGTACTACCCCCCCCCCATAACATCTTATAATGTTAGTTATTATGGTACTACCCCCCCCCATAACATCTTATAATGTTAGTTATTATGGTACTACCCCCCCCCCCCATAACATCTTATAATGTTAGTTATTATGGTACTACCCCCCCCCCCCCCCCATAACATCTTATAATGTTAGTTATTATGGTACTACCCCCCCCCATTACATCTTATAATGTTAGTTATTATGGTACTACCCCCCCCCCCCCATAACATATTATAATGTTAGTTATTATGGTACTACCCCCCCCCCCCCATAACATATTATAATGTTAGTTATTATGGTACTAACCCCCCCCCATAACATATTATAATGTTAGTTATTATGGTACTACCCCCCCCCCATAACATATTATAATGTTAGTTATTATGGTACTACCCCCCCCCCCCATAACATATTATAATGTTAGTTATTATGGTACTACCCCCCCATAACATCTTATAATGTTAGTTATTATGGTACTACCCCCCCCCATAACATCGTATAATGTTAGTTATTATGGTACTACCCCCCATAACATATTATAATGTTAGTTATTATGGTACTACCCCCCCCCATAACATCGTATAATGTTAGTTATTATGGTACTAACCCCCCCCCATAACATCTTATAATGTTAGTTATTATGGTACTACCCCCCCCCCCATAACATCTTATAATGTTAGTTATTATGGTACTACCCCCCATAACATCTTATAATGTTAGTTATTATGGTACTACCCCCCCCCATAACATCTTATAATGTTAGTTATTATGGTACTACCCCCCCCCATAACATCTTATAATGTTAGTTATTATGGTACTACCCCCCCCCCCCCATAACATATTATAATGTTAGTTATTATGGTACTACCCCCCCCCATAACATCTTATAATGTTAGTTATTATGGTACTACCCCCCCCCCCATAACATATTATAATGTTTAGTTATTATGGTACTACCCCCCCATAACATCTTATAATGTTAGTTATTATGGTACTACCCCCCCCCATAACATCTTATAATGTTAGTTATTATGGTACTACCCCCCCCCATAACATCTTATAATGTTAGTTATTATGGTACTACCCCCCCCCCATAACATCTTATAATGTTAGTTATTATGGTACTACCCCCCCCCATAACATCTTATAATGTTAGTTATTATGGTACTACCCCCCATAACATCTTATAATGTTAGTTATTATGGTACTAACCCCCCCCCATAACATCTTATAATGTTAGTTATTATGGTACTACCCCCCCATAACATATTATAATGTTAGTTACTATGGTACTACCCCCCAACATATTATAATGTTAGTTATTATGGTACTACCCCCCCCCCCATAACATATTATAATGTTAGTTATTATGGTACTACCCCCCCCCATTAGATCTTATAATGTTAGTTATTATGGTACTACCCCCCCCCCCATAACATCGTATAATGTTAGTTATTATGGTACTACCCCCCCATAACATCTTATAATGTTAGTTATTATGGTACTACCCCCCCCCATAACATCTTATAATGTTAGTTATTATGGTACTACCCCCCCCCATAACATCGTATAATGTTAGTTATTATGGTACTACCCCCCCCCCCCCCCATAACATCGTATAATGTTAGTTATTATGGTACTACCCCCCCCCCCATAACATCGTATAATGTTAGTTATTATGGTACTACCCCCCCCCCCATAACATCTTATAATGTTAGTTATTATGGTACTACCCCCCCCCATAACATCTTATAATGTTAGTTATTATGGTACTAACCCCCCCCCCCCATAACATCTTATAATGTTAGTTATTATGGTACTACCCCCCCATAACATCTTATAATGTTAGTTATTATGGTACTACCCCCCCCCATAACATCTTATAATGTTAGTTATTATGGTACTACCCCCCCCCCCCCATAACATCTTATAATGTTAGTTATTATGGTACTACCCCCCCCCATAACATCTTATAATGTTAGTTATTATGGTACTACCCCCCCCATTACATCTTATAATGTTAGTTATTATGGTACTACCCCCCCCCATAACATATTATAATGTTAGTTATTATGGTACTACCCCCCCCCATAACATATTATAATGTTAGTTATTATGGTACTAACCCCCCCCCCCCCCCATAACATATTATAATGTTAGTTATTATGGTACTACCCCCCCCCCCATAACATCTTATAATGTTAGTTATTATGGTACTAACCCCCCCCCATAACATATTATAATGTTAGTTATTATGGTACTACCCCCCCCCCATAACATCTTATAATGTTAGTTATTATGGTACTACCCCCCCCCATAACATCGTATAATGTTAGTTATTATGGTACTACCCCCCATAACATATTATAATGTTAGTTATTATGGTACTACACCCCCATAACATCGTATAATGTTAGTTATTATGGTACTAACCCCCCCCATAACATCTTATAATGTTAGTTATTATGGTACTACCCCCCCCCCCCCATAACATCTTATAATGTTAGTTATTATGGTACTACCCCCCCCATAACATCTTATAATGTTAGTTATTATGGTACTACCCCCCCCCATAACATCTTATAATGTTAGTTATTATGGTACTACCCCCCCCCATAACATCTTATAATGTTAGTTATTATGGTACTACCCCCCCCCCCATAACATATTATAATGTTAGTTATTATGGTACTACCCCCCATAACATCTTATAATGTTAGTTATTATGGTACTACCCCCCCCCCCCCCCCAACATATTATAATGTTAGTTATTATGGTACTACCCCCCCCCATAACATCTTATAATGTTAGTTATTATGGTACTACCCCCCCCCATAACATATTATAATGTTAGTTATTATGGTACTACCCCCCCCCATAACATCTTATAATGTTAGTTATTATGGTACTACCCCCCCCATTACATCTTATAATGTTAGTTATTATGGTACTATCCCCCCCCCATAACATATTATAATGTTAGTTATTATGGTACTACCCCCCCCCATAACATATTATAATGTTAGTTATTATGGTACTACCCCCCCATAACATCTTATAATGTTAGTTATTATGGTACTACCCCCCCCCCCATAACATATTATAATGTTAGTTATTATGGTACTACCCCCCCCCATAACATATTATAATGTTAGTTATTATGGTACTACCCCCCCCCCCATAACATATTATAATGTTAGTTATTATGGTACTAACCCCCCCCCATAACATCTTATAATGTTAGTTATTATGGTACTACCCCCCCCCCCCCATAACATATTATAATGTTAGTTATTATGGTACTAACCCCCCCCCCCCCCATAACATCTTATAATGTTAGTTATTATGGTACTACCCCCCCATAACATATTATAATGTTAGTTACTATGGTACTAACCCCCCCCCATAACATCTTATAATGTTAGTTATTATGGTACTACCCCCCCCCCCCCATAACATATTATAATGTTAGTTATTATGGTACTAACCCCCCCCCCCCCATAACATATTATAATGTTAGTTATTATGGTACTAACCCCCCCCCATAACATATTATAATGTTAGTTATTATGGTACTAACCCCCCCCTCATAACATATTATAATGTTAGTTACTATGGTACTAACCCCCCCCAACATATTATAATGTTAGTTATTATGGTACTAAACCCCCCCCCTCATAACATCGTATAATGTTAGTTATTATGGTACTAACCCCCCCCCATAACATCTTATAATGTTAGTTATTATGGTACTACCCCCCCATAACATATTATAATGTTAGTTACTATGGTACTAACCCCCCCCATAACATCTTATAATGTTAGTTATTATGGTACTACCCCCCCATAACATATTATAATGTTAGTTATTATGGTACTAACCCCCCCCCCAACATATTATAATGTTAGTTATTATGGTACTACCCCCCCCCATAACATATTATAATGTTAGTTATTGTGGTACTAACCCCCCCCCCCCCATATTAGTTATTATGGTACTAACCCCCCCTCCCCAACATATTATAATGTTAGTTATTATGGTACTACCCCCCCCCATAACATATTATAATGTTAGTTATTATGGTACTAACCCCCCCCCCCCCAACATATTATAATGTTAGTTATTATGGTACTACCCCCCCCCCCCCCCATAACATATTATAATGTTAGTTACTATGGTACTAACCCCCCCATAACATCTTATAATGTTAGTTATTATGGTACTACCCCCCCCCCCCCCCCCCCATAACATATTATAATGTTAGTTACTATGGTACTAACCCCCCCCATAACATCTTATAATGTTAGTTATTATGGTACTACCCCCCCCCCCCCATAACATATTATAATGTTAGTTATTATGGTACTACCCCCCCCCCCATAACATCTTATAATGTTAGTTATTATGGTACTACCCCCCCATTACATCTTATAATGTTAGTTATTATGGTACTACCCCCCCCCCATAACATATTATAATGTTAGTTATTATGGTACTACCCCCCCCCCCCCATAACATATTATAATGTTAGTTACTATGGTACTAACCCCCCCCATAACATATTATAATGTTAGTTATTATGGTACTAAACCCCCCCCCATAACATATTATAATGTTAGTTATTATGGTACTACCCCCCCCCATAACATCTTATAATGTTAGTTATTATGGTACTACCCCCCCATAACATATTATAATGTTAGTTATTATGGTACTACCCCCCCCCCCATAACATATTATAATGTTAGTTATTATGGTACTACCCCCCCCCCCATAACATATTATAATGTTAGTTATTATGGTACTACCCCCCCCCATAACATCTTATAATGTTAGTTATTATGGTACTACCCCCCCCCCCCCATAACATCGTATAATGTTAGTTATTATGGTACTACCCCCCCATAACATATTATAATGTTAGTTATTATGGTACTACCCCCCCCCATAACATCGTATAATGTTAGTTATTATGGTACTAACCCCCCCCCCCCCCCCCATAACATCTTATAATGTTAGTTATTATGGTACTACCCCCCCCCATAACATCTTATAATGTTAGTTATTATGGTACTACCCCCCATAACATCTTATAATGTTAGTTATTATGGTACTACCCCCCCATAACATCTTATAATGTTAGTTATTATGGTACTACCCCCCCCCCCATAACATCTTATAATGTTAGTTATTATGGTACTACCCCCCCATAACATATTATAATGTTAGTTATTATGGTACTACCCCCCCCCCCATAACATCTTATAATGTTAGTTATTATGGTACTACCCCCCCCCATAACATATTATAATGTTAGTTATTATGGTACTACCCCCCCCCATAACATATTATAGTGTTAGTTATTATGGTACTACCCCCCCCCCCCCATAACATCTTATAATGTTAGTTATTATGGTACTACCCCCCCCCATAACATCTTATAATGTTAGTTATTATGGTACTACCCCCCCCCCCATAACATCTTATAATGTTAGTTATTATGGTACTACCCCCCCATAACATCTTATAATGTTAGTTATTATGGTACTACCCCCCCCCCCATAACATCTTATAATGTTAGTTATTATGGTACTAACCCCCCCCCCCCATAACATCTTATAATGTTAGTTATTATGGTACTACCCCCCCATAACATCTTATAATGTTAGTTATTATGGTACTACCCCCCCCCATAACATATTATAATGTTAGTTATTATGGTACTAACCCCCCCCCCCCCATATTAGTTATTATGGTACTACCCCCCCTCCCCCCAACATATTATAATGTTAGTTATTATGGTACTACCCCCCCCCATAACATATTATAATGTTAGTTATTATGGTACTAACCCCCCCCCCCCCCAACATATTATAATGTTAGTTATTATGGTACTACCCCCCCCCATAACATATTATAATGTTAGTTACTATGGTACTAACCCCCCCATAACATCTTATAATGTTAGTTATTATGGTACTACCCCCCCCCCCCCATAACATATTATAATGTTAGTTACTATGGTACTAACCCCCCCATAACATCTTATAATGTTAGTTATTATGGTACTACCCCCCCCCCCATAACATATTATAATGTTAGTTATTATGGTACTACCCCCCCCCCCCCATAACATCTTATAATGTTAGTTATTATGGTACTACCCCCCCCCATAACATATTATAATGTTAGTTATTATGGTACTACCCCCCCCCATAACATATTATAGTGTTAGTTATTATGGTACTACCCCCCCCCCCCCATAACATCTTATAATGTTAGTTATTATTATACTACCCCCCCCCATAACATCTTATAATGTTAGTTATTATGGTACTACCCCCCCCCCCCATAACATCTTATAATGTTAGTTATTATGGTACTACCCCCCCCATAACATCTTATAATGTTAGTTATTATGGTACTACCCCCCCCATAACATCTTATAATGTTAGTTATTATGGTACTAACCCCCCCCCATAACATCTTATAATGTTAGTTATTATGGTACTACCCCCCCCCATAACATATTATAATGTTAGTTACTATGGTACTACCCCCCAACATATTATAATGTTAGTTATTATGGTACTACCCCCCCCCCCATAACATATTATAATGTTAGTTATTATGGTACTACCCCCCATTAGATCTTATAATGTTAGTTATTATGGTACTACCCCCCCCCATAACATCGTATAATGTTAGTTATTATGGTACTACCCCCCATAACATCTTATAATGTTAGTTATTATGGTACTACCCCCCCATAACATCTTATAATGTTAGTTATTATGGTACTACCCCCCCATAACATCGTATAATGTTAGTTATTATGGTACTACCCCCCCCCCCCCATAACATCGTATAATGTTAGTTATTATGGTACTACCCCCCCCCCCCATAACATCGTATAATGTTAGTTATTATGGTACTACCCCCCCCCCCATAACATCTTATAATGTTAGTTATTATGGTACTACCCCCCCCATAACATCTTATAATGTTAGTTATTATGGTACTAACCCCCCCCATAACATCTTATAATGTTAGTTATTATGGTACTACCCCCCCATAACATCTTATAATGTTAGTTATTATGGTACTACCCCCCCCCCCCATAACATCTTATAATGTTAGTTATTATGGTACTACCCCCCCCCATAACATCTTATAATGTTAGTTATTATGGTACTACCCCCCCCCCCATAACATCTTATAATGTTAGTTATTATGGTACTACCCCCCCCCCATTACATCTTATAATGTTAGTTATTATGGTACTACCCCCCCCCCCATAACATATTATAATGTTAGTTATTATGGTACTACCCCCCCCCCCATAACATATTATAATGTTAGTTATTATGGTACTAACCCCCCCCCCCTAACATATTATAATGTTAGTTATTATGGTACTACCCCCCCCCCCATAACATATTATAATGTTAGTTATTATGGTACTACCCCCCCCCCCCCATAACATATTATAATGTTAGTTATTATGGTACTACCCCCCCCCATAACATCTTATAATGTTAGTTATTATGGTACTACCCCCCCCCATAACATCGTATAATGTTAGTTATTATGGTACTACCCCCCCATAACATATTATAATGTTAGTTATTATGGTACTACACCCCCATAACATCGTATAATGTTAGTTATTATGGTACTAACCCCCCCCATAACATCTTATAATGTTAGTTATTATGGTACTACCCCCCCCCCCATAACATCTTATAATGTTAGTTATTATGGTACTACCCCCCCCCATAACATCTTATAATGTTAGTTATTATGGTACTACCCCCCCCCCCCATAACATCTTATAATGTTAGTTATTATGGTACTACCCCCCCCCATAACATCTTATAATGTTAGTTATTATGGTACTACCCCCCCCCATAACATATTATAATGTTAGTTATTATGGTACTACCCCCCCCCCCCCCCATAACATCTTATAATGTTAGTTATTATGGTACTACCCCCCCCCCCCCATAACATATTATAATGTTAGTTATTATGGTACTACCCCCCCCCATAACATCTTATAATGTTAGTTATTATGGTACTACCCCCCCCATAACATATTATAATGTTAGTTATTATGGTACTACCCCCCCCCATAACATCTTATAATGTTAGTTATTATGGTACTACCCCCCCCCATTACATCTTATAATGTTAGTTATTATGGTACTATCCCCCCCCCCCCCATAACATATTATAATGTTAGTTATTATGGTACTACCCCCCCCCATAACATATTATAATGTTAGTTATTATGGTACTACCCCCCCCCATAACATCTTATAATGTTAGTTATTATGGTACTACCCCCCCCCCCATAACATATTATAATGTTAGTTATTATGGTACTACTACCCCCCCCCATAACATATTATAATGTTAGTTATTATGGTACTACCCCCCCCCCCATAACATATTATAATGTTAGTTATTATGGTACTAACCCCCCCCCCCCATAACATCTTATAATGTTAGTTATTATGGTACTACCCCCCCCCATAACATATTATAATGTTAGTTATTATGGTACTAACCCCCCCCCCCATAACATCTTATAATGTTAGTTATTATGGTACTACCCCCCCCCCCATAACATATTATAATGTTAGTTACTATGGTACTAACCCCCCCATAACATCTTATAATGTTAGTTATTATGGTACTACCCCCCCCCATAACATATTATAATGTTAGTTATTATGGTACTAACCCCCCCCCCCAACATATTATAATGTTAGTTATTATGGTACTACCCCCCCCCCCATAACATATTATAATGTTAGTTATTGTGGTACTAACCCCCCCCCCCCCATAACATATTATAATGTTAGTTATTATGGTACTAACCCCCCCCCCATAACATATTATAATGTTAGTTATTATGGTACTAAACCCCCCCCCCATAACATATTAGAATGTTAGTTACTATGGTACTAACCCCCCCATAACATATTATAATGTTAGTTATTATGGTACTAAACCCCCCCATAACATATTATAATGTTAGTTATTATGGTACTAACCCCCCCCCATAACATATTATAATGTTAGTTATTATGGTACTAACCCCCCCCTCATAACATATTGTGGTCCTTCTGTAGCTCAGTTGGTAGAGCATGGCGCTTGTAACGCCAGGGTAGTGGGTTCGATCCCGGGACCACCCATACGTAGAATGTATGCACACATGACTGTAAGTCGCTTTGGATAAAAGCGTCTGCTAAATGGCATATATTATTATTATATTATATTATAATGTTAGTTACTATGGTACTAACCCCCCCAACATATTATAATGTTAGTTATTATGGTACTAAACCCCCCCCTCATAACATCGTATAATGTTAGTTATTATGGTACTACCCCCCCCCATTACATCTTATAATGTTAGTTATTATGGTACTATCCCCCCCCCATAACATATTATAATGTTAGTTATTATGGTACTACCCCCCCCCATAACATCTTATAATGTTAGTTATTATGGTACTACCCCCCCCCCCATAACATATTATAATGTTAGTTATTATGGTACTACCCCCCCCCATAACATATTATAATGTTAGTTATTATGGTACTACCCCCCCCCATAACATATTATAATGTTAGTTATTATGGTACTAACCCCCCCCCATAACATCTTATAATGTTAGTTATTATGGTACTACCCCCCCCCCCCCATAACATATTATAATGTTAGTTATTATGGTACTAACCCCCCCCCCCCCATAACATCTTATAATGTTAGTTATTATGGTACTACCCCCCCCCATAACATATTATAATGTTAGTTACTATGGTACTAACCCCCCCCCATAACATCTTATAATGTTAGTTATTATGGTACTACCCCCCCCATAACATATTATAATGTTAGTTATTATGGTACTAACCCCCCCCCCCCCCAACATATTATAATGTTAGTTATTATGGTACTACCCCCCCCCCCCCATAACATATTATAATGTTAGTTATTGTGGTACTAACCCCCCCCCCCCCCCATAACATATTATAATGTTAGTTATTATGGTACTAACCCCCCCCCCCATAACATATTATAATGTTAGTTATTATGGTACTAAACCCCCCCCCATAACATATTAGAATGTTAGTTACTATGGTACTAACCCCCCCATAACATATTATAATGTTAGTTATTATGGTACTAAACCCCCCCCCATAACATATTATAATGTTAGTTATTATGGTACTAACCCCCCCCCCCCCATAACATATTATAATGTTAGTTATTATGGTACTAACCCCCCCCCTCATAACATATTATAATGTTAGTTACTATGGTACTAACCCCCCCCCAACATATTATAATGTTAGTTATTATGGTACTAAACCCCCCCCTCATAACATCGTATAATGTTAGTTATTATGGTACTAACCCCCCCCCCATAACATCTTATAATGTTAGTTATTATGGTACTACCCCCCCCCCCATAACATATTATAATGTTAGTTACTATGGTACTAACCCCCCCATAACATCTTATAATGTTAGTTATTATGGTACTACCCCCCCCCATAACATATTATAATGTTAGTTATTATGGTACTAACCCCCCCCCCCCCAACATATTATAATGTTAGTTATTATGGTACTACCCCCCCCCATAACATATTATAATGTTAGTTATTGTGGTACTAACCCCCCCCCCCCCCCATATTAGTTATTATGGTACTAACCCCCCCCCCCCAACATATTATAATGTTAGTTATTATGGTACTACCCCCCCCCCCCCCATAACATATTATAATGTTAGTTATTATGGTACTACCCCCCCCCATAACATATTATAATGTTAGTTATTATGGTACTAACCCCCCCCCCAACATATTATAATGTTAGTTATTATGGTACTACCCCCCCCCCCCCCCATAACATATTATAATGTTAGTTACTATGGTACTAACCCCCCCATAACATCTTATAATGTTAGTTATTATGGTACTACCCCCCATAACATATTATAATGTTAGTTACTATGGTACTAACCCCCCATAACATCTTATAATGTTAGTTATTATGGTACTACCCCCCCCCCCATAACATATTATAATGTTAGTTATTATGGTACTACCCCCCCCCATAACATCTTATAATGTTAGTTATTATGGTACTACCCCCCCCCATTACATCTTATAATGTTAGTTATTATGGTACTACCCCCCCCCCCCATAACATATTATAATGTTAGTTATTATGGTACTACCCCCCCCCCCATAACATATTATAATGTTAGTTATTATGGTACTACCCCCCCCCATAACATCTTATAATGTTAGTTATTATGGTACTACCCCCCCCCATAACATCTTATAATGTTAGTTATTATGGTACTACCCCCCCCCATAACATATTATAATGTTAGTTACTATGGTACTAACCCCCCCATAACATATTATAATGTTAGTTATTATGGTACTAAACCCCCCCCCATAACATATTATAATGTTAGTTATTATGGTACTACCCCCCCATAACATCTTATAATGTTAGTTATTATGGTACTACCCCCCCCCATAACATATTATAATGTTAGTTATTATGGTACTACCCCCCCCATAACATATTATAATGTTAGTTATTATGGTACTACCCCCCCATAACATATTATAATGTTAGTTATTATGGTACTACCCCCCCCATAACATCTTATAATGTTAGTTATTATGGTACTACCCCCCCCCATAACATATTATAATGTTAGTTATTATGGTACTACCCCCCCATAACATATTATAATGTTAGTTATTATGGTACTACCCCCCCCATAACATCTTATAATGTTAGTTATTATGGTACTACCCCCCCCCCCCCATAACATATTATAATGTTAGTTATTATGGTACTACCCCCCCCCATAACATCTTATAATGTTAGTTATTATGGTACTAACCCCCCCCCCCCATAACATATTATAATGTTAGTTATTATGGTACTACCCCCCCCCATAACATATTATAATGTTAGTTATTATGGTACTACCCCCCCCATAACATCTTATAATGTTAGTTATTATGGTACTACCCCCCCCCCCATAACATCTTATAATGTTAGTTATTATGGTACTACCCCCCCCCATAACATATTATAATGTTAGTTATTATGGTACTACCCCCCCCCATAACATATTATAATGTTAGTTATTATGGTACTACCCCCCCCCCCATAACATATTATAATGTTAGTTACTATGGTACTAACCCCCCCCATAACATCTTATAATGTTAGTTATTATGGTACTACCCCCCCCCCCATAACATATTATAATGTTAGTTATTATGGTACTAACCCCCCCCCCCATAACATATTATAATGTTAGTTATTGTGGTACTAACCCCCCCCCCCCCCCCCATAACATATTATAATGTTAGTTATTATGGTACTAATCCCCCCCCCCCCCATAACATATTATAATGTTAGTTATTATGGTACTAACCCCCCCCCATAACATATTATAATGTTAGTTATTATGGTACTAAACCCCCCCCATAACATCGTATAATGTTAGTTATTATGGTACTAACCCCCCCCCCCATAACATCGTATAATGTTAGTTATTATGGTACTACCCCCCCCCATAACATATTATAATGTTAGTTATTATGGTACTACCCCCCCCCCCATAACATATTATAATGTTAGTTACTATGGTACTAACCCCCCCATAACATCGTATAATGTTAGTTATTATGGTACTAACCCCCCCATAACATATTATAATGTTAGTTACTATGGTACTAACCCCCCCCCATAACATATTATAATGTTAGTTATTATGGTACTACCCCCCCAACATATTATAATGTTAGTTATTATGGTACTACCCCCCCCCATAACATATTATAATGTTAGTTACTATGGTACTAACCCCCCCCCATAACATATTATAATGTTAGTTATTATGGTACTAAACCCCCCCCCCCCCCATAACATATTATAATGTTAGTTATTATGGTACTACCCCCTCATAACATCGTATAATGTTAGTTATTATGGTACTACCCCCCATAACATCGTATAATGTTAGTTATTATGGTACCAACCCCCCCCCCCCCATAACATCGTATAATGTTAGTTATTATGGTACTAACCCCCCCCCCCCCATAACATATTATAATGTTAGTTATTATGGTACTAACCCCCCCCCATAACATATTATAATGTTAGTTATTATGGTACTACCCCCCCCCCCCCCCCCCCATATTATAATGTTAGTTACTATGGTACTAACCCCCCATAACATCGTATAATGTTAGTTATTATGGTACTAACCCCCCCCCCCATAACATATTATAATGTTAGTTACTATGGTACTAACCCCCCCATAACATCGTATAATGTTAGTTACTATGGTACTACCCCCCCCCCCATAACATATTATAATGTTAGTTATTATGGTACTACCCCCCCCCAAACATATTATAATGTTAGTTATTATGGTACTACCCTCCCCCCATAACATATTATAATGTTAGTTATTATGGTACTCCCCCCCCATAACATATTATAATGTTAGTTATTATGGTACTACCCCCCCCCCCCCAACATATTATAATGTTAGTTATTATGGTACTACCCCCCCCCCCATAACATATTATAATGTTAGTTATTATGGTACTCCCCCCCCCCATAACATATTATAATGTTAGTTATTATGGTACTCCCCCCCCCCATAACATATTATAATGTTAGTTATTATGGTACTACCCCCCCCCCCAACATATTATAATGTTAGTTATTATGGTACTACCCCCCCCCCCCCCCCCATAACATATTATAATGTTAGTTATTATGGTACTACCCCCCCCCCCATAACATATTATAATGTTAGTTATTATGGTACTACCCCCCCCCCCATAACATCGTATAATGTTAGTTACTATGGTACTAACCCCCCATAACATATTATAATGTTAGTTATTATGGTACTACCCCCCCCCATAACATATTATAATGTTAGTTACTATGGTACTACCCCCCCATAACATATTATAATGTTAGTTACTATGGTACTCACCCCCATAACATATTATAATGTTAGTTATTATGGTACTCACCCCCTCATAACATTGTGCTCATCTGTTATCCTGATGGTAGACATTTTGTGTTCGTCCCAAATGGCAACCTATTCCCTATATAGTGGAATACTTTTGACCAGAGCCCTATTCCCTATATAGTGGAATACTTTTGACCAGAGCCCTATTCCCTATATAGTGGAATACTTTTGACCAGAGCCCTATTCCCTATATAGTGGAATACTTTTGACCAGAGCCCTATTCCCTATATAGTGGAATACTTTTGACCAGAGCCCTATTCCCTATATAGTGGAATACTTTTGACCAGAGCTCTACGTGTCTGTGGTCAAACTGTGTTGCAGCACTAAATGTTGCAGCACTAACCTTGTAGGGGTCACATTAGTAACGGTCCGATTGATATTCTGAAGTAGCCTAATACTTAGATCCGTGGAATCAGATGGTCAGCGTTGAGATTAAATGGTCTTTTAATAATGTACTGATTGGCTCACATAAACAGCAGCAGTTTTTTTAATCAACACATTGGACTGTTCTCTCTCTCTGCTTGTCCTGTGGTAGCAGAGTGAGTCGTCTATGACTTGGATGGCTGGAGTCTTTGACCATTTTTAGGGTCTTCCACTGACACCGCCTGGTATAGAGGTCCTGGATGGCAGGGAGCTCCGCCACAGTGATGTACTGGGCTGTACGCGCTACACTCTGTAGCGCCTTGCGATCAGATGCCAAACAGTTGCCATACCAACATACCAAACGGTGATGCAACCATTCAAGATGCTCTCGATGGTGCAGCTGTAGAGCTTTATGAGGATCCCATGCCAAATCTTTTCAGCCTCCTCAGTGGTAATAGATGTTGTCGTGCCCTCTTCACGACAATGTTGGTGTGTGTGGACCATGATAGATCCTTAGTGATGTGGACACCAAGGAACTTGATGCTCTCGACCCACTCCACTACAGCCCTGTCAATGTGAATGGGGGCGTGCTCAGCCCTCCATTTCCTGTAGTCCAACGATCAGTTACTGTGTCTTGCTGACGATGACGGAGAGGTATAGCTTCAAAACATGGTTATCACTATTATTTTGATCTTGTGGATTTTTTGCGATTATTTTTAACCAGGTAAGTCACTGAGAACACGTTCTCTTTTACAGTAACAACCTGACCATTGCTGGTGGTCAGTCCTTAAATCCATAGTTCTGTCTATGATTTTGAGAGTGCACTCCAGCCCAAACAGTCTCCACTTGGTTATAGTTTGTTTTGTAATTTGCCCCTTTAATGTTCACTCAGTATTCAGTAAATTCAATTTAACACTCAGTATTCAATGTCATCTAGATGACTGTGTTCATCTTTTTGTCTTTTTCTTCGCATATCTTTTTATACATTTCTTTCTAAAAACACAACTTCAAAACACTCTCCTGCAACCCGCCTCACCAAATGTGGTGCGGATCTGTTTTTTTCCAAAAGCATTATTCACCTCGTATCCACAACAGAAGCTAGCCAGAAGCTAGCCAGAAGTTAGCCAGCTCACTAGCTAACGTTAGTATTCAGCTAACCGCGGCTAGCGGTCATCAGCTATCCTTTAGCTCGGAAAGCTATCTCCAGTTTTGTACAACGCGACTCAGACCAGAGCATACCGGACCTATTTTCTCTCCATATCCCCGGATTTCTACTGCAAGCTCTGGACATTGCAGATAACTAGTTGCTATCCAAGTGACTATTGGCTAATGTCGATTCCGGAGCTTACACCAATTATCCCGGAGCTAGCCAGCTGGAGCTAGCCACTCCTGGGCTACAATCACCTATCCGGGACCCGTTTACCTGCCGACGCGGAGTCCCACCGGGCCTTCACTACTGGAATACCGACGTTATCTGCGGCGTTACTTCTCATACAGAGTTCAGTGTGTCAAATCGGAGGGCCTGTTGTCCGGGCCTCTGGCAGTCTCTATGGGGGTGCCACAGGGTTCAATTCTTGGGCCGACTCTCTCCTCTGTATATATCAATGATGTCGCTCTTGCTGCTGGTGAGTCTCTGATCCACCTCTACGCAGACGACACCATTCTGTATACTTCTGGCCCTTCTTTGGACACTGTGTTAACAACCCTCCAGACGAGCTTCAATGCCATACAACTCTCCTTCCGTGGCCTCCAACTGCTCTTAAATACAAGTAAAACTAAATGCATGCTCTTCAACCGATCGCTGCCTGCACCTGCCCGCCTGTCCAGCATCACTACTCTGGACAGTTCTGACATAGAATATGTGAAAAACTACAAATACCTAAGTGTCTGGTTAGACTGTAAACTCTACTTCCAGACTCACATAAAACATCTCCAATCCAAAGTTAAATCTAGAATTGGCTTCCTCGTTTGCAACAAAGCATCCTTCACTCATGCTGCCAAACATACCCTCGTAAAACTGACCATCTTACCGATCCTCGACTTCGGCGATGTCTTTTATAAAATAGCCTCCAACACCCTACTCAACAAATTGGATGCAGTCTATCACAGTGCCATCCGTTTTGTCACCAAAGCCCCATATACTACCCACCACTGCAACCTGTACGCTCTCGTTGGCTGGCCCTTGCTTCATACTCGTCGCCAAACCCACTGGCTCCAGGTCATCTACAAGACCCTGCAACAAAACTACAAAATCTCTGAAACTGGATACATTTATCTCCCTCACTAGCTTTAAGCACCACTAGCTTTAAGCACTCTCTTCCCCCTCTCTCCCCCTCTCTCCCCCTTCTCTCCCCTCTCTCTTCCTCCTCTCTATCCTTTATCTTCCTTCTCTCTCTTTGTCTCCTCTCTCCCCTTTCTCTTTATCTCCCCTCTCTCCCGCCTCTCTCCCCTTTCTCTCCCCTCTCACTTCCTCCTCTCTATCCTTTCTCTTCCTTCTCTCTCTTTGTCTCCTCTCTCCCCTTTCTCTTTATCTCCCCTCTCTCTCCCTCTCTGCCCTTTCTCTCCCCTCTCTTCCCTCTCTCTTCTCTCTCTTCCCT